>NC_035109.1:331034180-331337210 GCF_002204515.2 Aedes aegypti
TTCACTCAGGCCTATACGGGTTAAAGTTTAGGTCCTTCAATAAGCTTTCTAAGGACAAATTTAACATATGTTTTGCATGTAATACAAACTATGACAGTGCACAAGTTGGCTCTCGGCAATAGTTTCAGAAATTTGGTTATTTATCGACCTAAAATATGACATTGGAAATCGCTCAAAATTGCAACGAAAACAGCGAAAAACGTTTATATACGTTTTTATAGATTTGGTTGAGAAAAACACATAAAAATATATTAGGAGAAGCATTTTTATCCATTTTCTATGATCTAGGGTGAAAACAAGCATTCTAAAACACATCGTTCTTCCAATTCGATGGTGGCGCGTTTTGCCCCCTATGGACATGGACATATTACCCCCAGTTCCCCTACGTACAACATTTTTTGCAATTTCCTAGCAATTATATCGGAATGCATTCATTATAATTTAACAATTTCTGAAAAAAAAATGTGCAATGATTCATTACGCAACTCAAAATAGTTGCGTGATGAGAAAGCGTTGCGTAATGAATCATTACACAAATTTTTCAGTTCAGTGATTTCAGTTGCGTAATGAATATTCTTGCATTGCATACTTCAGTGCAGGAAAGTAGGCCGTTTCATGACAGGTTGGCGTGATGAAAAACAGCCTTTTACGATGAGAAATTGCAAAAAAGTGTTTTGTCTTTATCTCTGTGATTACACGTCCAATTGAAACTCTATATGACGCATTCGAAAGGAAATGATTTATTCTTACTTAGTAGGTATTCTTACAAAAACATTTTTCTGAATTTTTTAAATTAAACTTTCACTTATAGTTGTGACATTGAAAAAACTCTGAATAGAAATGATAAATTTCCTCTGCAATGGACAAACCAAAATTTTAAATCAATGTGTCATTAGAATTGTAATATTTTATTCTTTGAGAAGCATAAGCGAAATTTTGTCGGAAAAATCAAAATTAATGAAACAGTCATACAAGTCATCGTACAAAAGATTGGGTTCACTAAAACTTACTTGAAATACTCAAATTCTGTGAAACCTCAAACCAATCATGTAGCTATGAACTATTGAAATCGGTTGAAAAATGGAAGAAATACTGACAAAAATGATTGTGGAGCTACTCTGGTGACTTTCGCACGATACATACATCATGCTAAGTGGTTAACCCAAACTTTTGCACTATGGCTTGAATTATTGTTTCGTTGATTTTGAATAGTTTTTAATCTCCCTCAAATTTCGTGATTGCTCTTCAAGAAATATGAGATTATAATTTACTTAAATGACACTTTGATTCAAAACTTTTGTCGAACCAATGCAGAGGAAATAAGCCGTGTTTATTCAGTGTGTTCTTTGAAAAATGTCTCAGCTTTAAGTAAAAAATTAGTATTCAAAATTTAAAAAAAAGTTTTGGAAATATACCTACGAAGTAAGAAAATAACTCATTGTCTTTCGAATGCGCCATAGAGAGTTACAATTGTTCGTGTAATCACAGAGATACGGACAAAACACTTTTGTATGTTTTTAAGGAGGTGAACCAAAACTTTTGCTCGGGAGTGCACATCTTAAGACACACAGTTTGGACGTCGGCGTTATGGTAAGATTTGGCATTTATCAAAAAATAAGGCAATAATTTTCCGTGCTGAGTAGTAGTTGCGACCCTGAATATATATGAAAAACCGCAATATTGTTAGAATTTTGCTCTATGAACATTATATTATATTGGCTATATCCAAAATAAAGTCTGGAACACTACAATGATCTATTACAATTTTAAACGAGTAAAATATTAGGACGGAGTAATTTTTGTCATTTTTCTAAATGTGTCGAATACTGTGCAATGCTCAACGGAGTCCAAATTTAAACTCTGTACCGTGATAGAGCTCTCGTTCTTTCTCGGTGATTTTGACCTGTTGAACTACTTTGAAGGAAACTAACAGTAACAACTGCAGCTAAACTTTGGTCGAGCAAGTTTCAAGCTTCTGAGCGTAAGTTTTTTAATATATTTTTCCAAAGAATGTTCTAGAAGCAACATTTTCAAGATTTGTGAAGAAATACTTCAACACATGTACACCATGCTGCTGCAGAATATGATGTTATGCTTCCTTATAATTTGTGTTATTTATGTTGCTCAAATGTGCAGTTTCAAGTCTTATTCATACTTCTCATTGCTTGCAGTGATTCATGTTGTTTCATATCTTTCTTTATCCGTCAACACCATAAAAATATTGTGGGCTCAAAATAGGTCAATTAACACAATTATAGTTTAGGAACAAAAATTAGGAAAATTTCAAGTTTGAATGGCAGTTTCCAGGTATCAAACAAAACTAGTCGCTTCAATGATTCTGGAGTAGTCTCTTTAAGGCATCTTAGGAACAAACTCCAGGTTTCAAACTATCAAATTCCACATGCTTTTAGAAAACAATCATATGCATCTGCACGAAGCGTTTGAAAATTTCAAAATTTTTGCACTTCCTTGCATTTAAGTTTTTAAAAGAAGCTTCGTATTTATGTTATTTTCCAATTGTCTTCAGGATACTATAGACGAAAGTTGAAAAGAAAATAAGAAAAACAATTTAAAACTTAGAAAAAAGTGAAAAAGAGTAAAAAAAATCATGATAAATTTTATAATATTATTAAATTAATATCTGAAACCCATACTTATTTTCAAGTTTTAAGTGAGGATAACGTGAACTCAACCGACCTTATGAGCCGTTCTCTTAGATTTCGCAAAATGCTCCCATCCCTTCTTCATCTGTTTTCCCCACTTGTAAAAATTCACATTCCCAACTAGAGTTAGCCCGAATTACCCATTGAAAATGGGACGCCCTCAATGGGAAGCCGGTAGAAAGGCGAACAAACTCAAGCACCGAAACTGCACCGGCGCATAATTATCATCATCATTCACACACACACTCGGTTTGTATTTCGCCAATGAATGCGATGCAAAGATAGCGATCTTCGGGTTGGCGTAGAACAAAACCCAGGAATACAAACCAGCACACAATTTGCGCCCCCTAAAAAAGCATAAATCAAGCCAGTCAGTGTGGAACAAGTAGCTCGTGAAAAAAAAGCACCAACAAAAGGTGGGGATTGCGAATTGTTCGAACAGGGTAGGTGTACCAATTATGATTCTTCTTTTTTCTGGTGTTATGTCCCCACTGGGATAGAGCCTGCTACTCAGCATAGTGTTCTTATGAGCACTTCCACAGTTAATTTGGTAGCCATATTTCTTTGCCAATTGACCAGTTTTGCGTGTGTATATCGTGTGGCAGGTACAAAGATACTCTATGCCTTGATAAGTCGAGAAAATGTCCATTACGAAAAGATGCTCAGCCGGTGGGATTCGAAACCACGACCCTCAGCTTGATCTTGCTGAATGGCTGCACGTTTACTGCTATGGCTATCTGGGCACCTAGAAGCTGATTTCTGAAGTAAATGAAGCTTGTAAATCAGCAAAAAAGCTGGTAATCTTGTATGCAAGTAGACATAAATCGATAAAGCATCATTTTTAAACAGTCAATATCTCAAAAATGTGCTATGACATCTATCAAAACGACAATAGATTCAGAAGCATTCAATCAAGTTAATAGCGATATTTTCGTGCTCGAGACGAAAGCTTGTTCCGCTATCATATCAGTAGCTTTGGATAGCATTTGAGTTCATTTCTTGCAAGTAATCGGTAGACTTTTAATGCGAATTCCACGAACACTATTGCCATAATTGGTACAAAGACAACGATTTATAGAAGATTTAAATAAACTCAATTCTGCAACTATTTATTTTATCTGTTTCGCACAGCTTCAATCTAGTTACCAAAATCAAAACATTACGTTTTACAGGGTGGCCACCGAACCGGGAAAAACGGGAAAAGCAGGAAAAAGACGGGAATTTGAATCCATCGGGAAAAACCGGGAATTTGAGATGGTCACCGGGAAAATTATTTTGAAAGAACATCTTCAAGCTATAAATCTATAAACCATCAAAAATAAGTTGTAGAAAGTTGATATGGTTGATCATATTGCCATTAAGCATATGTTATCTTGGACAAATAACTTTAAAACTTTCTTGTTGAATGAAATTCGACTAATTATTCCATAATCACTTCCCGGCAGAAAGCAAACGACATTGTATACTAAATTACATAAAAAACAACAACTTTGAGTATACTTACAGAAGAGTTCGTACAATATAACTTCCTCCAGACTTATAATTTCAGGCACTTGGTTAATTGTAGAAACATTTCCATGATAATTTCACTACTCTTCTACGTATACAAAAAACCGATGCACTTTTCCGAATGTAAATGAAAACAAAATGGCAGATGGTAAAACAAAATACTGAGAATCTCGGTAAACTTAGATGGAAACCGATATATCAGCATTCGAGCCAACTGAGGTTCGGTTGTCAACGTTGGTGCTCGGCTTACAATATTGCCGAGATACGGGTAAAATGTAGAACTAACCGAGATTTCAGTTTCAGGAGCTGCCGAATCTCGGTTAAAATTATTTTTTAGCTGGGTTTTCAGCAAAATGGGCAGAAGCCGAGTTGACTCAGCATATAAAAATGCCGAGCTCGCGAACAAAATTTAAGAGTGTACACACTTAGATTTTTTTCACGAGCTTGGCTGTGCCAATCTCTCGGTTTCCCGATTTTAACCGAGACTCAGCTAACAAATTGTCCGGTTGCTTAGCAACGAAGCACGATTTACTGATACTCGGCCTTAATTTGCTGAGATCCCAGGAAATTTATTTGCCGACTACTCGGCTGTGCGGATCTCGGTTAAAATTAGCCGAGATTCGGCATTCTAAATTAAGTGTGTAGGTATGAAGAAAAAAAAGGAAGATTGAAAATTGAAATACTTTAAATAGGGTAATAGGGAACAAAAAGGGCATATCTAGACATGTAAATGGAAATGGAATGATGTTTGTATGTCACGAGTTGGCTTGAGAACGGGACGACTGATTTGAATTATTCTTTCAATTTTGTTTTCTTTAGGATCTCCGACGTGTACGAGTGGAAAAATATTTTTGGGAAATCCTTAGGGGACGGACCTGGTGTAGTGGTTAGAACACACGCCTCTCACGCCGAGGACCTGGGATCGAAACCCATCCCAGAGATAGTCACTAAAAATTTTTCAGTGACGTCTTCCTTCGGAAGGGAAGTAAAGCCGTTGGTCCCGAGATGAACTAGCCCAGTGCTAAAAATCTCGTTAATAAAGATAGAAAAAAAAAATTCATGAAAGCAAATTTGGCATTAACTTTTTTTTAAGTTTTTATTGTGTATTCAATTGAAACACCGATCGAAGGGTCACGTTCAGGCTCCTCTTTAAAAACCGGGAAAATTCTGAAAACTATACCGGGAAAACCGGGAAAAAAGCGGGAATTTCAAAATGAACATTTGGTGGCCACCCTGGTTTTAGAAAAGCTGCTGGAATCGAATGTTTATTCATATTGTTGACTTATATGCCATATTGCTTCCATCAATGATACACTAACCAACCGGAGAAATTCGAGCTCAACAATGGAAATTTCAGGTCGAGCAATAACCTGGACGAACGCCATATGCTTGACGGGTGCGTCATAATTAAATTGTTTCGGTTTGTTAGGCAGAGCGAGTCTCTTTTTTTGTTGTGCAAGCTGTTTTTCTTTCGACCCGTAAGTGATCTGGGAAAGATTTATACGATGCCGGTTCGATTCAGAGATAATTCAGGTCATGGAACTTGACTGGAAATGCAGATTTCGACGATAATACATTGTCTTATTTTGTGTGCGAGAAAGTAAACTATGCATATTGCAAATTGATTAAAAATTACAGCTTACAAAACATAATTAAACCTATTAACATAAAGCCGTCTTGCAAAACCCGTCATTACCACCACCGTTTATCGGCGGTTAATGTGTTAACAATACTCTACATGTGTCACAATTTGTACATAACCATAACTCAGGAAACTAATGCACGCATGTTGCTTAATGCCTTCTGTCAACATTTATGTCCTGGAAGTCCTTCCAGAAGACACGCAAAACGATCCTATCGGTGACACTTGTTCATTATGCATTCCGGTGTTTATAAATTCAGCCCCATAAGCAGTAAAAAAGCCTGTAGCGACTGATCCTTTACCCCCGTGAGTGCAAGACACTCACATCAAACAGGTGCAATCTTCGGGTTTGCTTCCCCTGATGGTGGAGAGAAATTCAAAATTATGGGAAACTCGTGCATGATATTCTATAGTAGGTATCTCCACAGGAACAAATACAGTCAGACTACCAAGTAGTAATTCAGGGCTAAAGACAAGAAAACACCACAAATCATGTGGAGCTATGTGCTCGAACAAATAATTGCGCTCATCTGCGGAAGAGGGCGTAGCGATACTGAGCTTCCGTTGCTTCCTTTTCCATGAGCCTTTGTACTGGAATGAAACTTCTCGCGAGAATAAGTAAGTTTGGCGAACCATCACGAAGCCCGGTAGGCATTTCTGAGGTTGCTACTGCATTTGCTGCTCATAGCTCTATTCACCTCTCTAGCCAAGGCCAGGCAAGAATACAGTGAGGATTAGTAATCATAGATAATTTTGTTGTATAATTTGAAGGGTATAAACTGTCTTCTATTTGTTTGCGTGATATACCAGGTTATGGCGAAACTTCCAATCGGGTAAGTAATGTGCATGGATTGGTGGGTGCTTCATAATTCGAAAGTTGAGTCTTTGAAGCTCAGGTTGGCCTACGTCAGATTTACTAAGAATTATAGTAAAGAATACAATATTGATTCATCCAAAAATAATAATCATTTTTTTTCTAAATTGACGCTTATATTGAGCTGTTCGGTTATCCAATCCGCATGGTTATTAAATTAATTAACTCATTACGCGTGGTAAAGATGGAAAAATTAAGGGTGAAATTATGAAAAAAATCCACGTGCTCGGCTGGGATTCGAACCCAGGCCTCTTGTATGCTAGACGAGCGCTTTACCAACTTAGCTACCGAGGCACTTGGTGACCCAATAACTGAGTTGGTTACAAGCTTTAGAATTCAAATCCCTACAGACCACGCGGACCCCTTCCATAACCCATATCCATCCATCTCATTTTACTACACACGCGGAAAGAGCGAGTGCGATTTATTTAGTGTTGAAACTGTTTGCCTATCGTACCTACATCGCTTCCACAACAACTGTATTGTGGAAGAGTAAAGATGTGGGAAGGCTGTCAACGTGTCGTTCTCACTCAAGTGACGACATGACTACTACAGAGAGGTAGTAACACTCTAATATAATTTAATTTAATTAATTTAATAACCATGCGGATTGGATTACTGAACAGCTCAATATAAGCGTCAATTTATATTAGAGTGTTACTGCCGCTCTCTGTAGTAGTCATGTCGTCACTTAAGTGAGAACGACACGTTGATAGCCTTCCCACATCTTTACTCTTCCATAATACAGTTGTTGTGGAACCGATGTAGGTACGATAGGCAAACAGTTTCAACACTACATAAATCGCACTCGCTCTTTCCGCGTGTGTAGTAAAATGAGATGGATGGATATGGGTTATGAAAGGGGTCCGCGTGGTCTGTAGGGATTTGAATTCGAAACTTGTAATCAACTCAGTTATTGGGTCACCAAGTGGCTCGGTAGCTTAGTTGGTAAAGCGCTCGTCTAGCATACAAGAGTCCTGGGCTCGAATCCCAGCCAAGCACGTGGATTTTTTTCATAATGTCACCCATAATTTGTCCATCTTTACCACGCGTAATGAGTTTATTAATTTAGTTTTTTCTTTTAAATTTCAAGAAACCCTCATGAAAATCTTCCAATGCATTACAGATAGCCGGTTTAGGGATGAAATGTCGAAAAACAAAACATCAAAAGAAACAAAACGTCGAAAGCAGTTCTTGGATATCTAGCGTTGCCAAGGAAAAAATAGTTGCGTTGCGTTGGAAACAGCCAAATTAACAATTTTCATCATAGTAGGCATGAGACAAATTTTCAGAAAAATGTAAAACAACAATTCACTTCTGATGAGCTAGAAGTAGTGAAGCATTTGAAGCAAGCAAACCTTAGTTTGGAAAACTTGAAAACAAGGCGTAGCACGCTGAAGGAGAGGAATATAAACAACAAGCCGTTTGGTGATCGCTGATCGGAATTACCGTGTTTGACTGAAATCCGTACACTTTTTGAGTATTTCATTATAAAAATAAATAAATATACAGTTTTAATTACAATCTAATTACAATAAGTTATAAATTGTTGTTCATGCTAATTTGATACAAGTAGGCCATGAATTGAAAATTGTAAAAATCAAAATATGACCGGTCATCATTGTGATGATTGGTTTGTGTGCCTTCTTAGTAATTTGATAAGAAGAGTGAGAATAGTTTCCAACGTATTAATAGTCAAATTCAAACGTTCTCTAAACCCATTTTTGATCATGATGACTTCTTACAGTGAGTATTTGTAATTCCGCAGGAGTAAATGCTATTTCTGAACTGTTTGGGAGGATTATTGTGCTGTACCTGGAACCTGGAACCTACTGTAGAGTGATCATGGCAATCGGTGTCTTGGAATTCTAGTGATAAAGGCCGTTGGTGTCATTCTATTTTACCTATTGTTAATCAATCTACATGGTTTGAAAAAATGTCTGTTGGTAGAAATTTTATTTGCACATTATCCAGATTAATTTCCATTCATTATATTTGTAATAGTCATTTATATCGTATTAATATATGTGACTCTAATTTATGCGATTATGGTGAATCCTATGAGGATATTGATCATATTGTTTTTCAATGTACTTGATACACCATTCCTAGAATTAAATTTATTAATGATTTAAATAGAATTAGAAAATAAATATTTTTTTCCATCTATGAAAATACTTTACAGGTTTTTAAATTATGCTTCTTATTTTGTTTGATACTGTTGTTGTTTTTTGTTTTCATTTCAGAATTGAAGAAATGATTTCCTTGACCGATTTACCTTTTGATGATCTGGAATAAACCATCCGTCCTGGTCCGTATTGAAGATTTTGGCTCTGCCATGGATTAATACCGTTTGAGCCTTTTGCATAGTTTTATTTTATAATGTTATTTGAAAAGATAAATAGGTTTTATGCCTTTTTGAGAACGAATTGAAAAGATAATCACTCAAAGGGGCTTTTCCCTCTTTCTAAATTCAAAGTTAAAAAAAATAAATAAATAAATGAATGGCAGTCGGTGGTTTAGAAGCTTCCAGATTTATCACTTTCATCAATTCTGAAGTTTGATGCCCATATTGATATGGTTCCAAATATGTTCCTAATTGGCCACTTCCTCCAGGGCACCTAGAACCTACTATGGAGTGGTCAATGCGTCTAATGGTTCTGAATATCATTTTGAAGTTTGATACTCACTTGGAATAAAAAAAACTAAGATTAAATTGACGTCTTTAGCATTAACGTTTAGAATTTTGGCCATCTGTACGGATTTTGATTCAACCTTATTAGAGTGTACGGATTTCGACCCAAGACAAGCGATTTTATTTCCGGTTTTTGAAGGTTTATCCTCAACTTCAGGCTCATTTAGCGATTAATTATGTCTTAAAATAAGTGAAAGTCATAGAATAAACTGATCAATTATCTTTTACAAATCCAAATATTTTTAACTGAGGTTTTTATTTGGCTTAGTGCTTAGGTGTACGGATTTCGGTCCCACGCGGTATCTGTTTGAAAGATTGTTGTCCGTACTTTTAAACAATTGATAACCTATAAGTGAATTATTTATTCTTCAAAACAATACTCATCTGTCGATCGAGTACAATTTATCGATTGATTGATATTCTTTTCGGATACGGATATTCAGGATCACATATATTGAAGTCATGATAACCAGCAAGTTTTTCAATATGTACACCGAATCAGTGACTGTAAGATTTTGATACAATTGTGCATGGAACCCTTGTAATATTGTTTACGGTATTTGTATTGGAGTCTTACATTTTATGTGAGGAAACAATGCGTTTATCCCCACCCTGATCTTGCATGCAATGTTGGGTCCGCCATTACTAAATACTACAAACTAACACAAACCAATACATAGGCATAGGTAGCAGTGTTGCCAGGGTGATTGGAATATATTCAATGATTTAGAAGATAAGATACATAAATCGCTACAGTACCAGAACGAGTTGTAAAGGCTTGACGAGGTAAACCAATAAACATTAGTTCTCAAACCAAACAGCATACGACTTATTAATTCTAACATTAGGTCGGTTTAACATCTTCGCTTGACACTCGAGTGCTTTTTAGTTGGAAATTCTTCCAACCAGCGAATATCACACCATCGGTTCGTTCCATGTAGCGGAGCTCCAACGAGTGAAAATCTCCACCGTATTGCTGTCAGAGAGCGAAGAGCAAAACAACCCAAAAACCGAATCTTAGTGCGTTAATTCCAAATTGAGTAAATTGTTCACCCGATTCTGCCTTTGCACGGAGGATGCGTACCCTGCTTAAAAAGTTTTCAGTTCAAAATTTCAAAAACCGTGTAAAAAAAGTAACACCATTTCTCGACGTTTCATTCAAAACTAAGGTTTTGATGGAAAAACATTTTTGGAAACTATAATAGTACTAAAAGTTGAGTGAAAGTAGGTATTTTTTCGCATGACTTCAAATGAAACCAATTTCAATCTCTTTAACAAAAAATATATTTTTCACTGCCTTTACCTTTCAAACCATTGTTTTATATTCGGATTTGACGTTTCATTTTTATCGATTGTCTTGTTATTCCTTATTAATCAAATAGATCAACTTTTTTTTCAGACACTTGCATTATCACGGTGCTCCCCAGAGCGTTATTATCAGAAAAAAATCTTCATCAAATCTGTGCTCACCAGTCGATTTCTATAGTTTTAACTATAAGATGCGTGGTTGGGCAAATTTTTAAAAAAAGTCGTAGGGCCCGTTTTGTAGTTACGCCGTTTTGATTGTATAAGTTCACAATTTCAAAGGAAATCTGGTATATTTAAACGGATTTTTATTGGCCGTGATTATCATAAAATATATACAATCAAAATTTGGTTCAAAGTAGGTGTTTTTATGTTATGTGGTGTTATTTGTAACTTCTAGATTGTATTTTGATTGAGAACATCAACAAAATTTGGAGTAAGGAAGAGATGACTGTATATTAATTAGGCATTATAATACCATTAAGCACGTTCAAATGTTTTCAATGACACATCGATTTTACATGCCGCCAAAGTCTTTCACAATAGACTGATTTTTCATAAGCTCAAGTGCTATAAGGCATTACGGAGTCAATTTCATCATGTAACCAAAATAGTTTTTATACAACAATATTCTGGATAGTTTGGTGAAGCAATGAACTCACGATTCAGATTATTGAGCATACAATTCAAGTTGTATATCGAATCGCAAGTTGACGTCAAAGAATACCTTCGGACTTGTGTTTTCGGTTATGGATGACAGGGTATGGAATAAATTCAAATCAACGATGTAGGAAGCAGCAATAGAGAAAAACAAAACTATGCAATGTTTAGAATATCCGTTATAAATCGTAGCACTTACAGAGCCTCATTTTGAATGTTTGTCTTTGTCACCTATGTTAAGTTTGTTTAGTATGATTTATTTTCATTTGTCTTCACTGATTATAGCAGCGGGTGAGTCCTTGCTTCACAGGCACAGTTGAATGTATGACAAAAGGTCGAAAGACAAAAGGTCGAAAGGACAAAAGGTCGAAAGACAAAAGGTCAAAAGGACAAAAGGTCGAAGAACAAAAAAGAAGGGACAAAAGGTCGAAAATCTTTTATCAAAAAAGGAAAAAAATTCCATCATGCAAATCGTTTTCGACCTTTTGTCCATTCGACCTTTTGCCTTTCGACCTTTTGTCCATAAACCGACACAGTTAGCGATAAAAAAAACTGAAAGTTTACAGATAAATCATCAGTTTGTGTAGGATTCAAAACCTGTTATAGTACATAGATTAGCAGGTCAAACTTGGCCATATAACAATTTAAGACTTTCTGGTAACACAAACTGAAAGTTAAGTTATTTTCAGATTATACCCCCCCCCCGAATTCCATTACCCCGAATACCATAAGCCTGAAGACCATAACTTCGTGTTACAGTTCCTAGAATGGCATTACTTCAAATTCCATTATCACGGGGCAATGTTATTCAAGGTAATTATACAATCGAGACAATATCATTCAGGGTTATGGCTCTCGGGTTAATGACATTCGGTTTATGGACAAAAGGTCGAAAGACAAAAGGTCGAAAACGATTTGCGTGGAGGGAAATTTTTCCTTCTTTGAAAAAAGATTTTCAACCTTCTGTCCCTTCTTTTTTGTTCTTCGACCTTTTGTCATTTCGACCTTTTGTCTTTCGACCTTTTGTCCTTTCGACCTTTTGTCTTTCGACCTTTTGTCATAGATTCGTAAAATCGAGCTCTGCAAGTATAACGATTTAAAAATGAAAGAATCCACACAATACCGAATTTGTATTACTTTTCTTAAACGTATTTCAAGTATTGAGGCTTATTCTTAACGAGTTGGCCTGCAAGTGGGTTGATTTATTTATACAGTTCTTTCACTATTGTATATATCCAGGACTCTTACGTATTTGTGAGATCGAAAAGACCGAGAAAGTCACAGGTAAAATTATAGATTTGTTAAAAATCTGAACATTGTAATGTATGCTACAAATGATCCTAAAAGTATTGATAGTGGTCTAGAGTGCAATAGTTTGGCCAATAGTGCATTACTAAGCAATAGAAGATTAAGCTCTGTGGCAGTACAAAGTAAGGCAGAACAGCCGAGGGGCAGCTAGTTGGGTTTTAACAATATTGTATGATTAATAATACCATTACAAAATTGGCTTCGTAATGCCTTATATCGCTTGAGCCTATGAAAAATCAGTCAATTGTGAAAGACTTTGACGGCATGTAAATGCAGTGTGTCATTGCAAACATTTAAACATGTTTACCGGTATTAGAATGCCTAATTAATCTATTGAAAATTAGTGATTTTAATAGTTACACTTCAAAAAGGGCGTAAATCAAAATTTCGACGATCATCTCATTCAAAACTCTGCCCAGAGGTTACAAATTACTAAAACACCTACTTTGAATCAAATTTGGATGGTTTATTGCTTCTCGGCTAATGAAAATCTGTTTAAATATTTCAGATTTCCTTTGTAATTATGGAATTATACAATCAAAAGGTCGTAACTGCAAAACGGGCCCTACGACTTTTTAAAAATTTGCCCAGACATGCAGCTTAACTATAGAAAACGACTGGTGAGCACAGATTTGATGAAGATTTTTTTCTGATAATAACGGTCAGGGGAGCACCGTGATTATTTGTTTTCTTTTCGACGTTCTGTCCATTTGACGATTTGGCATTCTACTTTTTGGTATTCGACAATTTGATATTCGACATTTTGTCGTTCGACGTTTTGTCACCCAACCCAGATAGCAAGTACAATGCAATGAAAGACTTCCATGAAAATTGTTTCTATTTTGTGCTTAGAAACTGGTTTTGAAGAATTGTAGAGCAATGATGGCATGAGAAGAGCATCCATTCTCTCACTCTTACTTTCCTATGCATTTTGGACATTTTATGGACCAAAGATCAAAAGACAAAACGTCGAAATCACAAAATGTCGAAAACGACTTACATGGTGGGAAATTTTCCTTCTTTGAAAAATGATTTTGGACCTTTTGTCTTTTCTTTTTATTTTATTCTTCAACTTTTCCTCATCCGACGTTTAATATTTATAAGTAAATTTTCAAATTCATTCTTATAATGATTTTTAGGAAATTTAAGGTTATTTGAGCTTATTTTATATTTATTTTATTTTTATTTATATTTTATAATCCTTTTTATTCGATTGGATGACAAAACCTTATTTGAACAAATTTCACTAGAAAATCGAATTTTTAATTTGGCAGTTATTTCAAACGGGATGATATCAGGTACCCATGATAGTTAATAGATAACCATTATCAAGCGATTTGACGCGTATTTGAGGTTTTGTCCGACCTTTGTATGAAGGCCCGCCACTGTGCACCGGTCAAAAATTTTTGTGGAGATGAAAACTATTTTTACAGGGTCCACAGAACGTAGGAGTGATTGAGCCGGATGTGGAGGTGATTCCATTATGGTGCGTTGGTAAAATAAGTTTGTTTTTTGGCTATGGATTCTGTGTAGCAGGTCATGTTTTTTTTACTGCAGTTGTTACACAAACATTTTAATTTCTTTTTGCAGATTTTGCCATATAATTCCCATAGCGGGATCGCGAGTGCGTTGAAATTGCCTTCTACATACATTTTAAAGGCGGATTAAGAGTTGAAGATCACCATTAATCACAGAAAAAAAAAACATGTAGGGCTATCAAGGTATTGAATTGAAAAATATCCGGAAGAGCATTCATCAAATAAAATTCTGCCGTTGGAGTTGCTTTGCGAATTATTCCATGATCGATGTTTTGCATTAACGTCACCAATGACATTTTTTGTACTCTTTGAGAGTCATTTTTTGCAAGTTATTTTGAACCAAATTAACATGCTGCCCAGTGCATTGGAAAGGCAAATGGGCAGCTATGAAAGTATATTTACCAAGCTGTGATTCAACAGAAACACCCAAAGTTTTAAAAACTTCAGTTTTAAGTGACGAAAAAATTTGATGGCGTATAAAATCTATGAATGATGAATTCAACTCCCTCACATGCCCCATCAAGTCGATCATTACGATAAACAAGAAAGTTTGGATCTCTTTTGAATTTGGATCCAGGATTCAAATAAGTTTCAATAATAACTGCTACATGTATGTTAAACAGCTCGTCCTCTTTGCCATTTGAAGAACGAGTATTCCAATTTAAAATATTTTAAACATTATTTAGATTTATCAGAGAAACGTAATCCGAGAATAATTTTATTAGTAAATTTTACACCGATTCGGACTGCTTCAGCCAGTTTCGAAAATAGCATCAATAATTTCATTCAATTGTTCAGTTCAAAAATCGAACCCGTAGAGACATTTTATTAGAAGTAGGTGCATTTTCTGATGGTTTTATGTTAAGATTATCCGTTCATGAAGAGAAGACAACAAGGAGTTGCCTGCAGTGGCAGGAGTATTTCCATATGATGTGCAACAATTAGAACAGTTATCCGTTGGAAAGCAATTTGAAGGGGAGGAGTTGAAACTGTTTGCCACAATATCAGCATACGAGTTTCGTTGGGTAAATCCATTCGAAATTAAAAGATTCGAACGGCTACCCAACGGAAGAACATTTGCTAGCAGTCATGCGGCAATGCTTTGCGCCATGACCCCACTTTTGTCACCGACGACACTGGGTGGGGTTCTGGAAATTTCATCCAGGTTTCTAGAATTGTTCCCTTGTCACACGGACATTGAAAAAAAGTCTTGCTGCTGCTAAAGATTTAATATTATTTAAATCATTCTTGTTAAAGTGAATCAAATAATATTCTTGAGAAAGCCCTTTCCGAACAATGCCAGATTAGGTTCTCTTTTTCATAATGATTACTTGGACTGGGAAAAAACCAAGTAAATCATTTATTTCATTTTTTATCTCTTCAGGTGACTTATAGTCACTTGAGAGACCTTTCATGACGGGACAAACGTTAAGTTTCATCGTCATAAGTAAAAAAAATGTTCTTCAAGATTTTAGAGAAGAAGCTTGCGATCTTAAAGAGTTTCCAGCAACACGAGAAAGTCTCCACTCTTTGCGATTGGGAAGAAGACCTTAATTACCCTAATGGAGTTCAAGATTTCCTGCCTAAATCCTCCAAATTCGAAACAACTGATCACGCTAGGCGGCACTCTTTGTTTCATCACTTGAATCAAAGAGCCTGAGCTAGAGACTGCTTCGATTTGGTGTTCGGAAAATTGGTCTAGAGCATCGAACTGATTGCTCATTTCGATGCAATTACCAATATTATTATCCATTTCAAGTTTGGAAAAAACCGCGCATTCCGCAAAAACGCCCGTGCTTCCATTATTGTCACGTTTAGTGACAGTTTTCCCGGTTTTTTGGAAGAAAATCATGAGTTTAGAGATTCACCCTTCCATTTGTTCGTGCTTGCAACCGTGTTCAACCACTATTAGCTCATTTATCCTTTATTAGGCTACACTAAAATGGTATCAACATTTGGTCAGAATGCTAAAGTACGTACTCTATTTCCATTATGTTCGCAATGATGCAGGTAAACAGTGTAACATTGAAATACTGAAAATTGGATGAATAACTGTTCAAGTCCCATCCAATTCATTATCTTAATTTAATTGAGCCGCATATTTATGATGCATAGCATCTCAAATCGATGTCAGCTTCCCACATATGTACGGCAAGGTGAGCCACGCCACAGAAATAACGACCCAAACTGGAATCAATTTGTATTCCCTCAATCATCACACGTTTTCCCCCGTTCCTTTTCCGCCAAGAAACAATTTACTCGGAACGATTTGGAAGAGACCACCCCGTGTCCGTTTGTGTGTGTGTCTGTGTCATTCCAACCACCATATGTTGGGCCGGCAATTATGTTCGGTCTTTTTCTCGAGCTTCCAGAACATAAAACCCAAAAGCTGTGAACAATGCTTCTTCGGATGCTGTTGTGGTCTGAAAAATGTGAATGGCTTTCTTTCGACTATTAGTTGACTTTTCATTCTTCATCCAGCAGCGTCTTCGCTTTGTCGGAGCAGGTTGATGAAAAGGTCGACATATTTGCTGCAATTTACCTAAATAAATGAAATTTATCCCATACGGCGGGTGCGGGACGAAAAAGTGAAATGAAATTATTCAAAATAATTGCCTTTGACAGCCGGAACTGACGGCAGGGACGTTGCAGAGAGAGAGAGCGAACTAAATCCGTGACTCAACTGTTCGTCCCGGTTGAAATGGTCGGTTATCTATCATTTTCCAGTTGGGGTGACATAACCACAACTCGTTCGAAGTCGAGACTAATGAATATGCGTGTTACTGCTGTTATGCCGATATGGAAACCGCCGATACACCTGTGGGCTGCCATATCGATTACTCGGGGGTGGTTTGCATTTTTGACCTTCTGTCTGCTATCTTGAAAAAGTTACACAAACGTTTTCTCTAGTAGATACTATGAAGGATTTGCGATTACCTATATTTAGAAATTCAAGATTGAAGCAATAAAATAGTACTTCTCAGTGCTACAAAAATAGTATTTTTCAGTTTTACTTTTTCTATCTGTTCCGTACGGAACATACTCCCCCGGTTGATACGCAGTTTCAACAGTATTCGCTAGGGGTGAGGGTGACTTGTTGTTTTCAATTGGCAGGACTGCAAACTTGTTAATTGCTCGGCGATATGTAGTTCCATTTGATAAAACGTCGACTGCGCGTACTCATCCATATGCAACCGGATACACTTCACTTATGCGTCATAGTTTCCAAACGAGTGGAAGTAGTTTCTTGACTTCCAGCAAAACTACCATTCCTGGGCTTAGATTGGTCATCTTTTTGATGTTTTTCGGTCTTTGTTGAAGGCTGCACAAATAATCCTTGGCCTCTGACTTCCATAAACCATTAACCATTTTTTGAAGACACTTCCATCATTTCAGTCGTCTTCGGTAAGTTATCGTAGGCACCGGGTGGCTCGAAACGGCGATGATGCAGTCCCGTAAGTTACCGTCGTGAGTTCCGATATTCGAAGAGGATCGTACGGCTGATCGCGCCAAAACACACATAAGTAGGAAGTGCGTATCCCGTAGATCCATGATGATCTGTCGACACATTTTGCGGACTTTGATGGCTATTTTGTACTTGCAGAAGCGTAGTATGTCGTCGTATAAAACTTTCTGGGCACTTCTTCGATGTTCCAAAAACAATTTATCACTTCCACAACGTCATCCAACGGTGCGATGAATGAATGCTGCACTTCATTGAGAACGGATCGTCTTTGAAGACTCCGGCTACCACCCATCCTAGGATGGTTTCACAGAGCTCGGGGAAATCTGCATCGAGTTTGATATGACCTGGTCGCAACAAATGCAAGAAGAGTTCCACGCCTAGAAGCATGTCGATATTCTCCGGCTTGTAAAACTCTGGATCTGCGAGTTGGACCCCGAAGGGAACATTTCAGGACGATACATCCTCGTCGGGATACGGCTCGTCGGGATGACTCCTGTAATGCAGGGCGTTATCAAGTACTAAACTTGTGCCTGATAGTCGGAACTTCATTCGCAGCACATTACGCTCAAAAACTCCAAACGCTTTCCGGTCGACCTCTTTTAACGTCCAGGATTCATGCAATATAGAGCAACCGGAAGAATAAGTGTCCTATATAGCGCGAATTTTGTTTTCGTCTTCAGGCTACGGGACTTAAGCTGGTTACGGAGCCCGTAAAAAGCCCTATTCGCAGCTGCAAGACGCCTTTTCACCTCGCGGGTAACATCATTATCGCACGTCACTAAAGTACCAATATACACAAATTCTTCCACTACTTCAAATTTTTCACCACCCAGCACTACTTCACTACCAACGTCACGATTGGAACCATGCTGTCTACCAGCAATCATGTACTTAGTTTTGCTGGCGTTGACGGTAAGTCCAATCCTCGCTGTCTCCTTTTGAAAAGGCACGACTGCCTCTTGTAAGGCTCGACGATCAATTCCGATAATATCGATATCGTCCGCAAAACCCAGGAGCATATGCGACCGGGTGACGATGGTACCACTTCTTCTCGCCCGCTCTCCTTATAGCTCGTTCGAGAGCAATGTTGAACAAAACCTTCGAAAGAGCATCTCCATGCTTCAATCCATCTAAGGTTGCGAAGAAAGTTGAAGTCTCATCCGCAACCCGCACACTTGATTTCGATCTATCCAACGTTGCACGAATCAGTCTAATCAGTTTCGACGGAAAACCGTGTTCTACCATTATCTGCCATAACTCATTTATCTTTACTGAATCGTACGCGGCCTTGAAATCAATGAACAGATGGTGAGTCTGCAAGTTGTATTTCCGGAACTTATCAAAGATTTGTCGCAAGGTAAACATTTGATCCATCGTTGATCGGCCCTCACGAAAACCAGCTTGGTATTCGCCGACGAAGGACTCCCCCACTATATATAACGGTCGTAAAACCATGGCGTGAAGAAGTTACAGCAAAATTGGGACACGGTTTCACGAATGGGCTAAAGGGGTCAAAGGATGGTTGCTAAGTGGCTATCGCCCACTTTTAATCAGGCGATCGTGTAAACCAGAGGTGTTCGGTGGAGTATTACATTTTATAACATAGTGCGAAGTAGTGAATGGAGTTACTTTGAAGAGACCGTTCACCGCCTTTCAGATAAACCATTAGCCCAATGGCATAAAAAGGAGACATAATCCTAATTACCTGACCGCCAGAACCTTTTTGTTTTGTGCTTTAAAGCAATCTGGTTGGCGCGTCCTAAGACCGCCATTGCACGCTACGGTCGGAGTGTTCTTTGTAGTCACTAGACCTAACAGTCATGGACCATTGTTTTTTCTGGCCGAGGGCCTTCAACGTAAAGGAGGACAGTACTCGGGTAACGGCCCTAATTACCAAGTAGTATTCCCTTCAAGGTTCGACAGAGGGCGGCCTTGCCGTCGTTGACCGATTTCGTCCGAAGGAAGCGCCTGTGCATCCGAATCGAATCCATATCGCTGAATACCTAATTCCAGCCCACTCAAAACCACCATTGCTTCAAAGTTTGTTCATCGGTATCGGTATCTTGCCAATCGTTGCATCGTCAGAAGGAGAGACCGTCAATGTCGGAGTGAATTCGGTAAATCGTCGCGAGCGCTTGCTGAATTGCAGACCACCAGGTACGTGCTCGGAAATCCAGTGCGACCCACCAGAACAGTTTGGCCAAATACACAGTTTAAGGTGATTATAGAACGAAGCCAAACCTCAAATTTTCAAGAGCACAAGACTTGAGAACCAAACAGCGCTTCGCGTTAAAAATCTATCCCATTGGTCACCACCAACAAGCAAGCAAGTTGATTGCACGGTGCTCCCCTGACCGTTATTATCAGAAAAAATTCTCCATCAAATCTGTGCTCACCAGTCGTTTTCTATAGCTATGCTGCATGTCTGGGCAAAATTTTAAAAAAATCGTAGGGCACGTTTTGAAGTTACGCCCTTTTGATTGTATAAGTCTACAAATTCAATGGAAATCTGAAATATTTGAACGGATTTTTATTGGTCGTTATTATCAGAAGAAATATACCATCAAAATTTGATTCAAATTTATTGTTTTCAGTTATTTATAATTTCTGGGTGGAGTTTTGAATGAAAAGATCAACAAAATATGGAGTTACGCCCTTTTAGAGGTGTTACCATTAAAAACACTTATATTAAATATATTAAATAGGCATTATAATAACGTCAAGCATGTTCAAATGTTTTTAATGACACATTGTTCTTACATGCCGCAAAAGTCCTTCACAATTAACAGATTTTTCATAGGCTCAAGCGCTATAAGGCATTACGGAGCCAATTTCATAATGTAAGCATATTAGTTTTCATACAACAATATTCTGGATAGTTTGGTAAAGCAATGAACTCACGATTTAGATTATTTAACATGCAATTCATGTTGTATATCGAAACGTAAGTTGACGTTAGATGATAGTTTTGGACTTCAGTTTTCGATTATGGGTAGAAGGGTATGGAATAAAATGAAATTAACGAAGTAGAAAGCAGCGATATAAAATGAAAAAAAATAATGCAAAGTATAGTACATCGGATATAATTTTTTTAAATAGAATTTGAAATCGTAGCACTTTCAGAGTCTAATTTTAAATATTTGTTTTTGTCACCTACCGTCGTTGGGGGTGAGATTGGGATATGCACGAATTATTTATTGAATAACTATCGCAATCCAATAAACTTCAACAACTATCCAAAAAATTAAAGAAACATATTTATCTACTACAGCATTACAAGTGAAAGAAAAATTACCCAATCTCACTCCATACACGGCGAGACACTGGAATTGAAATAACTTGATTTGAGGATATGATTTCGAAACCAATCACAGCTGAGAAATTTTGATGAAATACGATGCGTACAAGACGAAATGACATCTAAGATTTAACCCTATTAAAAGTACGATTGTACCCACAAAAATGAATAGCTATGTAAATAGTATGTAAAACCAGCATTTATCGTCAAGTTTACATAATATCTCTTGTTGTTTTTCATTGAAGTCTTACCTTCATTAAAATATAGTCTATTCAGTTTTCCCAAAAGCGCACTGAAAACGTGATTATTTTACACCTTCGGAAATATTTTATTTTCGGTTTGACATTCCGCTATTAATAGATTTCAGTCAGTTTGCCAAGTTGTTGACGTCATAATACCGGTAATTCCGAGATCCATTAAGTCCCTTGTACTTCCGTGAAATGTTTCTATAAGATGGTATACTAACAATAATTTGAAATTGAAAAAAACTGTTGGATTTTTGTGCGATGTTGCTCCACACGAAAAACTGTTGCTGGTTTGTGAATCTGTCCAAATTCTTTTCATTGTTATTCAATGCACGGAATCCACAAGTAGATTGTTTGATGTTTCAGCAGAATGGGTTGATTCATCTAATTCTATCACTCTTGCATTTATCCAGGAATCTTACGTGTTTTTTGAGATCGGTAAGACCGGCCACATGTAAAATTATCGATTAGAGAAATATCTAAATGTTGTAATGTATGCCGCAAATGATCACAAAAGCACAGACGTAACATCTAGAACAATTATTTAATTAAAACATAGTCACGTGAGCATATACGCCCTTGCTAAAAATACTTCATTTGGCCAACAGTGAACTAGGTGGCGGTAGTGAGCAAACGTCAAACTCGAACAAAAGCGATGTGAACGCCATAAGTAGCCTGTCGGCCAACTAACCCATACAGCCAGAAGTCAAATAAAAGTTCATGAAATAGCTCGATAACTCATACAAATTACATCAAACCCGCAAAACACGGTGGATAAAATCGTCAGATTGATGTGTTTCCTCGCATAAAACGCTTTTTTCTGAGTTCAATTACACATTTTGTTTCATCCCGTACACTCGTACAAAGTAAGTCGAATCAATTCGTAGCAACTGCCAAATCAACATTTGTTATCATATGCTAAGTCGCATAAGATTAGGTTAGGTTAGGTTAGTTCTGTAGAAAATTTTTACACTCGCATTGTATGCTATTATCCATCACATAATATATGCACGTACATCGCCTCCACTTTTGTACGTAGAAGGCCTTTTCGCGACATCTTATAAATGAAATTTTACACATACACCACCTCCAGGTGATTTCGTTATACATACATTTTGGTTGTCTGGGAACATATATTAGAATTGGGCACTATTCGGCTGTGCGATGAAAATAATAGAAGTGTTTCGTCTGTTTGTCTGTGACTTAAGTATTGACAGCGGTCTTGAGTGCCATAGTTTTGCCAATACTGCATTACTCAGTAATCGAGGTTTAATTTCTGGGCAGTACAAAGTTAGCCAGAATAACCGGAGGCAGCTTTTTGGGTTATAACAATATTTTATGGCTATTGATAACAATACAAAATTGACTCCGTAATGCCTTGATCGCTTGAGCCGATGGAAAATTGATCAATTGTAAAATACTTTGACGGCATGTTAATGCAATGTGTCATTGAAAACATTTGAACAAGCTTACCGTTATTAGAATGCCTAATTATTCTATTTAATATTAGTGATTTAAATAGTTACACTTAAAAAAGGGCGTAACTCACAACTTCGACAATATTCTCATTTAAAACTCCTCCCAGAGGTTACAAATAACTGAAAACACCTACTTCGAACTAAATTTTGAGGCTTCTGATAATCACGACCAATAAAAATCCATTCAAATATCTTAGATTTTCATTGAATTTGTAGACTCATATAATC
This sequence comes from Aedes aegypti, assembly GCF_002204515.2. NCBI lineage: Eukaryota > Metazoa > Arthropoda > Insecta > Diptera > Culicidae > Aedes > Aedes aegypti. The sequence continues at coordinate 331,057,090 of NC_035109.1, forward strand.
AAAAGGGCGTAACTTCAAAACGGGCCCTACGATTTTTTTAAATTTTGCCCAGACACGCAGCATAGCTGTAGAAAACGTCTGGTGAGCACAGATTTGATGGAGATTTTTTTCTGATAATATCGGTCAGGGGAGCACCGTGTGATTGGTTTTTATCGCGAACTGTTGTCAGATACTCTCGCTTTGTGCACTTGAAAATTCAAAGTTTGGCTTCGTTTTATGACCACCTTAATTTGAACCGCTCATGTGTACGATTATTTGAATAGATAAGTGCCCTTTATTTCCGCGGAGCCCTTACGTTTGCCCGGTAGTGCGCCGACCTTGTCACGCTATGTCTAAACCAGCAGATTATGCTAATCGAATGTACCTCGAATTTTTTTTTCACTAGAGTTCAGTAATTGGGTTATATTTTCATAATCGGAAGGTTTTAAAATATTCTGTCGGTGAAATTTAGATTCTTTCCACTTTTTAGCTATTTTTTTATATACAGAGTATGAAAATCACGTTTACCTACACATATCATCCCATACAAAATGTATGGGACAATTTTCACCAATGGACCATATACTGATATCTACCGGGAAAAAATCTGATGTACATTTGATCTTTATAGTCTGCTGGTTTCAACATAGCATGTCTGTGATTGTGTCCGAGTCTCGCGCTGCTGAGTTGTTGTAGGGTAGAACAATAGTTTCAGTGTCACATTGGTAGTTGCGATGCGGACCTTGGCAGAAATCGTAGCTATCGTTTTTCCTTGATTTGGTTCCAGCAGCATGTAGCATAAGATAGCGGTGCGAATAATAAAGAGATGAGAAAAAATATAATAATTAGCATTTCCATTAATTTTAGATTCTCGAAATATATCCGTTATCACAATGCATTAAAGCAAAAAAAGCTTTGGCATTGGAAAGGGTGGAGCTAATTTGTCGCACTGCTTCTTGTTCTGGTTGTTTATTTCCGTTGCATCCCGATCTTATTTTCCCCTTCGTCGTTTCCCCTTCGTTCATTCTGATTGGTTGCAGTTCAGACGTTGGCAGCTATATAACACGCAACGCTTGCTTTGACTAGCTCATTCAATAGTCCGATGCTGAAGACGACACATCAGCAGCAGAGCAGCGGTAGCAGAACAGCAGTAGCAGAGCAGCAGTAGCCGGTGAAAAACCGAGAGAGCCCGAAGACGACGACAACAACACGTTGTCTATTCGGCACGGCAGCAACCCCAGCCTGTTCAGAGCGGCACAGCAGCGGTGCTCCGTTTGAATTGCGAAAGATCGCAAACGACGACGAGAAGAGGAAAACCACTTCCGACAGCCATCGTAAGACGAGGCTGTTTTCGAGCTACTCTCGTCTCGGTAGCGGTGATCATGCAGAGCGAGGCCGCTTCCGGCATGACGTCCGGCTACGACACAGCATAGATCTTCACGCAGGCTGGCTTCGTTGATGCTTGACCCTTGGGATTCGATCTCTGTTAAAACGGGAGGAGATTTTCGGCAACGTAATTTCACAATTCTCTAGTATCTGGTACCTTATCTGGAGTAATGAGATGGACTGAGCATACGTTGGTGGCTCGCCTTTCTTCTGTGTAGCCTTCCACTCCATCCTCGTTAGCTGATCCATCGCAGATGTCACAATGTGAAACAAAAAGAGGTCGGATACACCGGAGAACTCCTGATCGAGGTATTTCAGGCTCCCGACATGACGGGTACCTTCATACGCCGGGTACGCCGCCGAAGCTCCTTGCAAGAACCAGAAGCCATTTTGTGAATATTAAATAGGTCACGAATGTGCGTCTCTATGATAATCCTCTTGTTCTCGTACCTTTTGGTAAGGATGGCCCATGCTTGCTGGTAGTTCCCTTCGCTGATGACCTCTGCATCTAGAGCTTCTGATGCTGAACCAACTAGCGCCTTGTTCTGACGGGTTCATCTTGATTGTCAGCATCAGCTCGTCGAGGGTCGTGCTGACGTGGTTGAATTCACTGTAGGCATCGTCGATGTTCATCAAGAATGTCCTCAACTGCGAAGGGCTGACCTGATTGCGAGCAGTGACAAGCGCCCTTTCCATTTGCGTTAATTTCAGGCTCACTTAGTCACGTTGGCAAGACAGCGACGAAAGCTTCTTTAGTGTCTTTGCATCGGCGGTGACTTCCCAATTGAAAGCGGGCTCAGCTGTCATAGTAGACGATCTTCGGATGGAACACACAGTGTTGCGGGTAACGACAGCGTGTAAGGGCCGGAACGGCGGCGCAGAGTCATCCTTGGGGTCGCCGGGTAATCCACAAACGGTGGCGACGACGGCGGCAGTAGCAGTAGTAGCTTCTCCTATCATCGGGTGGTACACGTTCTGGCTAGAGTACCACGCAAACGTGTCGGTTAGCATCAATGCTGAATCCTTTCCAACTCGATCACTATGGAATGAGGAAACACAAAACAATCACCCAACAGAGCACAACTTGCATCATCAGCACGAAAAGCACCAATTAATTCACCAAACGGAGCGAGGAAATCACCCTATGTCAACCAGTGAATGAAATTATCGCGAAAGCGAAGAACACTCAAAACGATGAAACAAGAGTAGAAAAGATGGAAGCCAACTTCTCGTGATACCTACCGTCAAACGGGGTGACTTGCAACACTTTTCAACTTTAATCAACCAAAACCATGATCTAAACGTAATCTAAAAATCTAGATTCCTTGTAGAACTTTGAATGGCCGGCTCGCCTACAGAATAAGATGATAGAAAATTGAATCGAATTATTTTGTCATATCAAAAATCATCAAAAAGGTGAAATTTTTTAAATGTCCTTGTGCGGGGTGACTTGCAACACTCACTACTAATTTAGTTTTTTCCAACAAAATGTTGACATTTTTTATTAGTCACACTTGTTAAGTATTGCTATTCATGTATTTAAAGCATTCGAACCAGTACAAGAACATTGAGAATACATTTTTATAAGAAAATAATTAAGCTATTTTTGTATGGGAAAAAGAGGCATTAAATCATCAAGGTCCAATATCTTAACTGAACAATATTTTTAACCAGTATTTGTAGTTGATTGATGAATTATTACTCTTTTGATTATAAAGTAGACCCAACACAAATTTTTTTAACGTTTATAAAACTCTAAATTGCTTGGAAATAAAGTGTTGCAAGTCACCCCGCATAGGTACATGTGTATAAAAATTATTTTTTATTAAAAAGTTGTTGCTACAATTTCGTAAAATAAAGTTCGTCATATTATCATTTATTAGTTATAGAAACAACATGTAGAGTATTACTTTTGTACATTAAATCTATCTCATGTTTTCAGGTCACGATTTCGAACCTCCATCAAGTATCAGTTTTCTAGACATTTAAAAGAATTATGTGTATTGTATGAACATATTTATAATAACAGTTTTTATCGTGGCCCCTACTTGAATTGTGAGTCACACGTATTGAAGCACCGATTTAAAACGAATTTTCTATTGAAAATTGTGTTTTATAGTGAAATTTAGTTGTAAATTACAATGTGTTGCAAGTCACCCCGCCGTTGCAAGTCACCCCGTTTGACGGTAATATGAATTCAGTGCTACAGATCTCGTGAGAGTACACTCTCGTAGTGCTAGACGGATGTGATATTATCGCACGTCTTTTTCCTCCGGTAAATCGGCTCGAGCGATAGGCTTATGATTATCGCCGTGACCGATAACTTCACTTTCTGATGTCAACTACCGATAAGACGTAGGGATGGGTCTACGCCGTTGAACCTGTGAGTTCCTGTAGCACCAGTGAGTGCAGTTGAGCGATTCCCGCCGTCGATGATCCAAATATTACTTCAAATATTTAGAAATGGAATGCTTGTGAAGAGGTCGAGCTGTAACTGCTAAAAACCCACATACACCAATTATTACTGAAACTTTTTTAAATCCTGAATTCAAACACAAAAAAAATCCAAATCTTTTCGTTTATCTCAATGATTGACTGGATGGACCATGTGGTGAAGTTATTACATTCAGAGGCGTATAAAACTTCAACTTTTTTCGTCATTTGAAACCAAAATTTTTGAAACTTTGGGTATTATTTGAAACTTAGCTAAGTAAATATACTTTCATAGTTTCCTGTTTGCCTTTTTAATGCACTGGCATCAGTTGATTTGCTCCAAACTGACACGCGGAAATTGATTCGTAATAAGTCAAAAAAATTTGTCATTTATGACCTAAATGCCTAACATCGCTCATGGAATAATTTGCAATGCAATTCCAATGGCAGAATTTTATTTTATGATTGGCTTCACGATATTTCTTAAATCAATACCCAACTTTTTTTTCTCTTAGAAACGTTTCTTCGATTGATTTGGCCTTAATCGACTCTAGTCACCTTTTTAGCCAACTGGTTACTCATGCTGATTTTGATGCTGATCATGTCCGTGATACATTTCAAATATCCCATGAAGCAATTTTCAATCCTGTCATCTCCACTTTCAATTACTTACGATCCAACTGGAATACATATGTAACACATACCGATGGTAATCTTGATGTTAATATTTATTTTTAAACAACACCTTATATTGACAATGCTCTCGAAGCTTTAACTGATTGCATTGTTGGAACAAAGGGCATTTTTATACCAAAATATGAAGTACAATTTGAATCCGTGGTTATAGACGATGATCTTGAAATTTTGAGCTGCTTTAACTTTTGAGGAGAAGGCCATTTCAATCACTCGCGACACTGCTGTGAAAATTATATGCCAGGATCTACAAAAAAAAAAACAGTTTAACTCAATTAAGAAACAAACATTTTCAAAACAAATATATTGAAAGAACCTCTGAAGCCAAATCCGGCATTGAAAAAAAAAGTATTATTTCAAAAATGCTCAGAAACATGCTATGCAGTTTGAAAGCGTGCACAATTTCAATTTATGACTCACTAGTTCAATTAAAATTAAATTACTCAGGACTTCGAAAACATTCTCAATCAAGAGAACGTTTTAGAAAAATCCTGGGAAACTGATTTGGAAGAAGTGAGATCTTTTATTTAAAAAAATCAAAAATATAGAAGCCCTTGGCGATGAAGGTATTTTTTACATCCTCTTCAAGAAACTTCCAGAAAGTAGGTTGTCATTCTTGGTTGGTATATTTAACAAATCTTTTAAGTTGGAATATTTGCCAAGGTTGCACCCATTTCAAAACCGGACAATAATCAATTCATGCAGTAACTTCATGCTATCGTCCAATCAGCTTGCTTTCCATCGTCAGCAAACTTTTTGAAAAGGTCATTTTGAGCAGAATGATGGTCCACATCAACGAAAATTCAAAGTTTGCCAATAAACAGTTAGGATTCCGATATGGACATTCGATCACTCATAAAAAAATACTCTGTAACTATTTGTTTCGACATCTGACAAAATGCAGCTTCAATGAATAAACACTTGTAGAAACGCACAAACTGGGACTAAATTGACCCCAGAACTCAGACAAAGGGTTAATCAATATGCATGTTCCGCTCGTACAGTGCTTGCGGCGGAAGCATCAAGCCGTTTACTCTTCTGGAATATCTAGGCTCCTCTAGTCAGGGCTCCAATCACTACCTAAGGGGAGCGTAATGTGCAGTTAAAGTTGTCAACTCACCGTGCCGTGGCTTCCAATAATCGTAATTGCCACTCCCCCTCACTTGTATGTCACTCGTAACTGAACTGCGATGGAGACTCGTATCAAACGATATGGATACCCTTCAATGACGGAAGGTGGATTGGAGATTGGAGGTGGAAGCGGGCAATCATTGTAATTATCCTCGACGCACATTACTGTGGAAGAAGTTTTCCATTGTCAGGGCTCAGCGCAAACTCATGGAACGCGTCGGAGACAAATTGTTGACGGGCTTTGTGCCTCCTCGTTGCGATGAATCCGTTGGCCAAGCTGGCAATGGCTACCGGGTGTGGGTGGGGGTAGATGGGCCTCATCATTCTCACCCACTCCCATCACAGTGAATAAGCGAACCGGAAATGGACGAGCATAAGTTTCAAAGTTTTCCGCCGACCTCCGCGGAGGCCCGGTGCTAACCCGTAGGGAAAGTAGTGGTAAAAATGCTCACCGTTGTGAAACGGACTACCTTCGGTTTGACATGAGAATGTTGTTTTTCTTGAAAGTATAAGACAAATTCCGCTTAAAAAAGATTTTTTGTCATTAAGAATTCTCTTTTTTGGACGTTCACATACAATTTTCATCAAAATTAAAAAACAGAGTTTTCGCTCATCGGTAGTAACTAAATTTGACCTTTGTTCGGCAGGATACAAGAATACCACTTCTAAAAACGAATTTTGTCCACGCTTCAAAAATATGTGAAAAATGCGCTACTGGAGTGAAATATAAATTGTATGCACAGATTAAAAATGCCCTAGCGATGAAAATTGTCTAGAAGGGGTAAATCCGATCACTTTATATAAACTGATATAAAACATCTGAGGGTATGCGTTATTTTAAATGATTCCGTTAAGTATTTTTTGAAACGAAATTTTCGTTTTTTTCTTTCGTTTCGTTCCACTATATTTAAAAAATTCCCCTCGAAGTTTTTCAACAAGAAATGGAATTAAACGAAAATTCGTGATATTTAGAGCTAAAACGAATTTATTGGTTCTCAATTTTAATATATAAATTAAATTGCATCGACGGGTTGTCTTACCCCTTCTCCCCTAAGCGTTTCACCACAAAAGGAACAAGTTTATTAAGTACGCAGTTGTGACACGCAAAGTGCTACCTACCGGCTACTACTTACCGCTAGTGGAAGGCCCTCTTTTTTGTTCCGATGACCATCCTCGCGCGGGAATGGATCACTGTCAGAGTCACGTGTGCCGGATGAATAATTCAGCAAACATCACCTAGTGTCGTAAAGATCTCCTTCCTTCCCCCGACGCCGTTGCATTGCAATGTGGTGCAGCCCCTGAAATCGGTGACATATGCAAATCTTGGAACCACGCCGAAGTGCAGTTTGCCCTAGGGGAGGCAAAATGGAACCGGAGGTCAGTCAACGCACCCCCAACGCCGAAGCGGTGGTTTTGCAGCGGAGTGTCAGTCGGGTGAAGGTATTTTTCGAACTCCATCGGCACAGATCGATTACGCGCAATTAGGCGCAGTGGTCCGGACTAGATTCCTGCCCCGAGGGGCAAGCATCGGTAGCTGCCAATACCTACATAGAGCTAATTGTTCTCGTCGTCACCGCTGTTGGACTCGTTGTCGTTGTCTAAAGCTCTAGTAGGTATATCGATTATATTATCGGATGCATGGTCGCGGAGAGCACGAGCAAGCGTGCCTCGAAATTAGGTTAAGGCAGCCCCAAGTGGACACCGGGGTGGTGCTCACGGATGGACGCGGTGTGGCAGCAGTTCGTAGTGAGACGTAGTTAGACAGTGAAGAGTAATTAAATCAATTATCCGGGGTGGACGCAATTAGAGGGGCACATTGCTCCGGGGCAGAGACACTGCACGAAGTTATGTAAAATTGAGCATTTGTGCAATTAACAGTCAGCGCTTTCACAAGACCCGTGTTGTCGCGTTAAATAGAAGCGGCGTAGTGCGCCAATCGAAAGTCAGAGATGAGAAGACATGACAATTTCTATTGCCGGCCACGTTTCTCCGTTACGAGGAAAGGAAAGGATAGTTTGACACCTACTTAAAGAGAGGCCAGCGACTCACCGACACTCTCATAGATGTCAAGGAGTTGGTTAGCAGTCTTAACAATAAAAACATTTTTTTGTTGAAGAATGGAATCCACATCCTCTGGATGATACTTCACGGCATGCGTGCGTCGTCGATTAAGCTCACATAATGGAAAGAACAACACTGGACATTTTCTTTTAGTTGTAAATATTCTCTAACTTAGCGTCACACGATGGCCGTAATCGAATGCGGTTTTGCCACTTTTTTTAAAATTTATTTTAAGAAAGCACTGATCGTCACCATTAGATCACATATTTATGACTAATCTCATTGTAATTTCCCCTTACCAAAAATTTTTCGGGTAACATAGCACCGGCCGAACCACCAGCGGAATCACGTAAAAGTCTACCACGCTGTTCGTCCTTGGATTCTACCAGGAATTTTATCATCATCAGGTTCTGTAAGTTATTTAGGATTTCCTCCACTGATTCCTTCAAACATCAATCAAAAAAAATCCTCAAGCAATTGCTTCAGTATTTTTTCAGGGCTTACTCCAAGGCAGTCTCCAAGAATTCCTCCAGAGAATGCTATAACCATTTTTTTCAAAGATTCCTTCAGGAACTCCTGTGACATTTTAGTTGGTATAACTTTTATTTTACATCATTCTGCATGAATCAATTAACTCGTATGTAATGCATGAAAAGGCTATATACCTACCAAAGTGGAGGCTATATGCGTACTTGACACGAATTTTTCAGATTCTCTGCGATCAGAAATACGTTGCCACAAAATATGGATGAAAATAAAAAAAAATGATTCCATCAAATCTCGTACGAGGGACCTCTGGATTAGAAATAGGACACCCTATCACTGTATTACCAAGGGTTACATATTGCTGCATGATTCATGTACAGTGACACTTGCTTTGTTGTTTTTTGAGCCTTATCGTAAGGGGCTGTCCATTAATTACGTAAGGATTTATGGGGGGAGGGGGTGTCTAACATTTCTTACGCACCATACAATTTATTTTTAATTTTCATACAAAAAATCTTACCATGGGGGGAGGGGGGTTGAAAAATCCCGAAAATTGTCTTACGTAATTAATGGACTGCCCCTTAGCAGATAGGAAGTTTGGGTGTCAATTTTTGCTAAGTTAATGCGATTTCATATGATGCTTCCTGGATTGATATATCAATGCGATTCTATGTTGCACTATTTTAGGCATGTTTTATCGTCAGCACAGATTGTCGTATATGAATCGTAGTGAGTATTTATATACAAGTTGTGTCAATCGCTTAGTTTCGCATATTGTGTGATTCTGATTTTTGACATACGAATATGTGATTTCAGATGCACTTGCTTATACGATATGTGGTTCACTTGGAAGGAGCCCATCACGCATTACCCAGGAATCACATCACGTATTTTCTCAGATACTTCTGAAATGATTCCTCAAGAAGTTCATCACCAGCAAATACCCCAAGGATTTCAAAAGAACTTTTTTCAGGACTTCCACCTTAAATTCTTCTTTAAATTCCACAAGGAGTTGCCACCAGGACTTGATGCCATCAAAAATCTGCCAGTGATTCTTCTAGTGATTACCCAAGTAATTCCTTCATTGATGCCTCTCTTTTTATAGAAATACATGTAGAGACTTACTTTACCCAAGTAGCACGTGAAACATCTTCCAAAGAGATGTTTTCCAAAAATGGTTTCAAGCACGTATCAATAAAAGCATTTGTAACTTATCTGCTTCTAGTTCGGTTGCATATCAATATCAAGGCTCATAAAGTTTCATTTCCGTTCCAATGAACATGCATTTCACTCCTTGTTTGACGTTCAACATTTTTGAAACGACAAGATTTGCTGCAAATGCCCTTTGCAAATAGCAATGAAGTCAAATTTATCAAGATGTTTTCAGCAACTTTTCAAACAAACTCTTGAAACTTCTCCCAAAATGCCGGTTTTAATGTTTTGTTTCAAATTACCTTCATTAAAAGCATCCGCAACTTGCATTCAATTTTAGTTCCCATACCCACAACTGAAGAAGATTCATCCCAGTTACAAGAAAGTTGCACTCAACTACGTGTATGACAGCTAGAAGTTTGTTTGTTTCAATCCAGTTGCAATATGGTTGAGTTGCACCGTAAGTTTCATCTAACAACGAAAACATGGTCCAGCAACAGTTTGTTTGTTTAAAAGGTGTTTCTCATGTGCTGCGTGGAAGTTTTTGCGAAAAGTTTAGATTCTTTCAGGCGTGGCCTAATTTCGCTGGTAATGAACTTGTATTCCGAAGGGTGCAGTCAAGTTATAAGCAAAAAACTTTGATTAATGGGCCATGTGGTCGCTTTTATAGTGCATTGGCGAAGCAATTGTTTGAACAGCTGGTGGAGTAGTGAGTAGAGGAGAAGATGGGTGATCTTGAGGTCGGAAGCTCAATTCTCGTTCATATTCTTGTTTTCGTTTTTTTTCTTTCAAGTATTTTGCAACAAATAATAAATTTTGATATTACTTATATATGTTGCAAACAGACTCCGCCTCTTGCGCTTTTGACGTTGCTATTCAGTGCAATTGTAAGTCATATTTTCAACAATTGATAACTCTAATTAGTTTCAAGAGATAATTTTATTCTTGAGTTGAAACAAACTGTGCTGCTTGGGTAGGAACACTAACAATGATTCTACCGAGAATTTATCCTAGGATTTATCAAGGAGCTCTTGCAGGGATTCCACCAAGGATTCAACCAGGAAGCCTTCAAGGGTTCCACGAGAAATACTGCAAAATAATTCATTAATACTTCATATACGGGATTTCAGCAGGAGTTTGTTTAGTGATTCCTCTTGCAATTTTTTGAGAGGTTCCTCCAGGTTATCCTCCGGTATTCTTCTAGGGAATCTTCAATAAATTAGCTTCTAAATTTCATCAGTGTTTCCTTCAAAGATTCTTCTTTTTATCTTTTAAGGATTCCTACAAGACATTCGTCCTGGGATTTGTGCAGAAATTACTTCAATAATTTACCATAAATTTCTCCGAGGACTCCTAAAGAAATTTATTCATCAATTCCTTCCAGAATTTCTTGAAGGATTTTTCCGAGGAATCCACTGGGAATTATCTTAGAGAAACCTTAAGGAACTTCTTCAGGGATTACTTTAAAAGTACTCCAAGAAATACATTAAGGAATTTCTCCAGGACATTCTCTGGGAATCACTCCAGTGATTTTTTTGGGGATTCCTCCAAGGATTTCTCAGGAAATAGTTCCTTGGATATTTTGGAAATGATGAAATCTTTATAAGAAATTTCTGATACAATCCCTTCTTTAGCCGAGTGGTTAGAGCCCGCGGCTACAAATCAAAGCCATTCTGAAGGTATCTGGTTTCGATTCTCGGTCAGTCCACGATCTTTTCGTAATGTAAATTTCATTGACTTCCTTGGGCATAGAGTATCATTGTACTTGTCACACGATATACGAATGCAAAAATGTCGGTTTATGGACAAATTGTCGAAAGACAAAAGGTCTTAAGGACAAAAGATCGAAAGTCAGAAGGTTGAAAGGACAAAACGTCGAAAACGATTTTCTTGGTGGGAAATTTATCCTTCATTGAAAATAGATTTTCGACCTTTTTCCCTCCTTTTTTGTACTTCGACTTCTTGTCCTTTCGACGTTTTGTCTTCCGACCGACGAGGTTGATGGTCTGATGGCTACCGCTTCTGCTTCATAAGCAGAAGGTCATGGGTTCAATCCCAGGCCCGTCCCTTTCTTCGTATTTTGTAGTTGTATATCTCTCACTTGCTTCTATCTTCCATTATAAATCTATCACACTCAAACTATTCGTTCATAGCAAACGCTAGAACCAGAGACGGACAAGAAACCGTTTCCCTAACGCTTCCATTCTTCCACGCGCTTGCCTTTCATTACGCCTGATACATAGGCAGTCTGCTAACCATAAAAGCAAACCTCTTTGCCATGCCTTTCCCCCAATCCATACACTCCCGCATGAACTGGCTTAGATGCAGTGGTATATACGGTCTAAGTGGGAGCTAGTATAATGCATCATCAATTCCTCCCCCTTCCTCACATTGGTCTGCATTCTGACGAGGCAGGCACCATTGTCGCTAAAAATAGAAGATCATAAGCACTTATACACTGAGGATGCCTGTTAGTCCCAAGCAGTCATTCGGTTGGTTCCTTGTGTAAGTGCAGTTGATCTGGCGATACTGGAGTAGCATCCACGGGCGGCCAATCAAGCTCAAGCTCAAGCTTTCGACCTTTTGTCTTCCGACCTTCCAACCTTCAGACCTTTTATCTCTTGACCTTTTGTCATAGATTAGAAAATGACAACTTTGACAAAGTACTCCCTCAGTTTTAAGTAATAAGAACACTAAGATGAGAAGCTGTCCCAATAGAGACGTAATGCCAAGAAGAAGAAGAAAACACAATCCCTGATGGAATTCTTGATAACTCACAAGAATCCTTGGAGATATTCCGGGAAGGAATTGTGAGCTTCGTGGCCGTGCGGTTAGTGTCGTCAGGCAATGAGCGCATCGTGTCATGAGGTGTGGGTTCGATTCCCGCTGCAGCCATTGAAACTTTTCGTCAGGAATGTTTCTCGGCTGTACCATTGGAGCATGCTTGTCCGTTGTCTAGTGTTAAGTTACAGTCTGTGCAGCTAAATGGCTGAAGACGGTGTCCGTGTCTTTTAAAGATTTATTCCTTGAGGATTTTCGGTAGGCATCCCTTGATTAATTCCGAGAAAGGGATTAAGTTGCTTTAAGAATTCCGAAAGGTATCCCTTAAGGAAATCCGGGAGGAAGTGTTTCTGGATGGATCTCATGAAGACTTCCCTAGGAAACCCTTGGAAGGACATTCGGGAAGAGTCTTTTAGTTAATTCCGGAAAAAATACATAATAAAGAGCCTGATGGAACCCAGAATACCCTAGAGGGATTCCTGAAGAAACCTTTGGGAGAATTCCAGATAGAATCCCTGACAGCACTTCTAGAAAGTGTTTATTATGGAATACCGGGAGAATTTTATAATGAAATCTTAGATCTTTTTCTAATTGAATCCATGGAAGGTCTTCTGATGGAATCCCTGCAGAAACTCCCAATGAAATGTATTAAAGAGCTCCTGATGAAATCCATAGAGACACTTCTGATGGAATCCTTTGAAGAACTTGTGATGTAATTCCTTGGAGAATTCCTGATGTAATTATTAGATACTCTTGATTAAAATTCCTGTATAAATAACAGGTAGACCTCCTAATGGAACTCCAGATAAAATCCTTAGAAAAACTCCTGATGGAATCCCAGGAGGAACTCCTGCTGTAATCGCTAGAAGATCTTCTGACGTAATCCCTAGAGGAACTTCTAATGGAATTTCTTAAGGAACTCCTGACGGCATCCCCAAAGGAATTCCTGATGAAATTCTTGGAGGGATTCCTGATAATATCACAAGTAACATTGGTAGCTGAATAATAGCTTATTTAACTAAAATGCAGTTTATACAGCCTCTTTTCAGCTGAATAAACTGTTATTCAGCTATGAATGTTACCTGGGATACCTGGCGGCATTCCTTAAAAAATCCCAAGAAGAAACCCTGGTATAATGTCTAGAGGAATCCCAGGTGCAAACTCCGATGAAACTCTTGATGGAATTCCTAGAGAAACTTCAGAAAGAACCCCTGTAGGAATCCCGGGTGAAGTATCCGAAAGAACTCCTGATGGAACCCCAACAAGACCACCTATTGAAAGACTCAGGGGAACTGCTGATGGAATCCCTACATAAAATTTGATGGAATCCCTGGAGGAATTCCATGTTGAGTATCTTAAGAAAATGCTAATTAGTTTCTTGATGGCACTCTTCATGAAATCTCTAGAAGAACTACTGATGTAATCCCCAGAAGATTATGATGTATTCCCTGGAGGATTTCCAGGTGGAATCTCTGAAAAAAATTCTGATATAATCTCTAGACGAACTCCTGATGGAATCTCATCAGGAAATCCTGTTGAAATTTCTGAAGAAATGAATAATGATTCCTGCAGGAATTTCAGATGGAATCCCTAGAGAAACTCCTGATGGAATCCAGAGGAACTCCTGATGTAATCCTTGTAGGAATTCTCAAAGATATTCTTGAAGGAACTCCAGATGAAATCATTTGATGAATTCCTGATGAAATCCCTTGAAAAACCTCTAATGGAATACCTATAGAAGCTCCTGATATCATTCCTGATGGAATTCCTGATAGAAGCCCTTGAGGAACTCCTTATGATATCTCTAGAAGAAATACTGAGTGAATTCCTGGGGGAACTCCTGACTGAATCTATGGAACAATTCTAAGTGGAATCTGTGAAGGAACTCCTGATGAAATCATCGGAAACCCTAAAGGTATTCCTAATAGAATCCCTGGAGGTACTCCTGGCGGAATCCTTTGAGAAATTCTGAAGAAAATTTTGAAGGAACTCCCGATGAAATCCCTAGATGAACTGCTGATGGAATCCCTTTAAGAACTTCAAATGAAATCCATGCAGGAATTCCTGATGGATCTCCTAATAGAATTCCTAGAGGAACACCTTATGATATTCCTAGAAATTTTTTTAATGAAATTCCATTAGGAACTCCTGATATAATCGCTCAAGAAACATCTGATCTGAAATAACTCTTGATGCAATCCCTGGAAAAAGTTCAGAAGGAATTACTAGAGGAACTCCTGATGGATTCCCTAGATGAGTTGCAGGTGCAATCACCTAAGGAACTCCTGATGGAATCTCTGGAGGAATTCCTTATGGAATTCCTGATGAAGTCCCTAGAAAAACAATTGAAGTCCCTAGAAAAACAATTGAACCCCTAGAGGAAATCCGATGAATTCCCTAAAGATATTTCTGATGGAATCCTGATCAAAACCCTGAAAGAATTCCTAAACGAAGCCTTCGTGGAATTCATGATTAAATCATTAGAAGAACTCGTGATGGAATGGCTGAATGAACCCGTGCTTAATTCCCTAGAATAACCCCTGATCCCTAGATGACCTACTGATAGAACCTCTGTAGGAACTCCTGATGAAATACTTGGAGAAAATTTTGATTTAGTTCCTGGTGGAATGTCTGAAGAAAATCCTGGTGGAATCCCCACAAACTTCTGATGAAAAGTTTTGAACACCCCTGGTTGGTTCCCATGGGAAATTCCAGGGGAACTCACGGAATTATGAATTCCTTGTTCAATCAAATGACAAAATCTTGATTAAATTTCTGGAAGAATACCTGATGGAATCACAAAGGAATTACCGATGAAATCTATGAACGAATTTTGGTAGAATTCCTAAAAATAGGAAAAGGATTACCTGGAGAATTTCCTGATTTAATCGCTGTAAGAGTTCCTGATACAATCCCTGGAGGAATTTTCTATTGAACTTTTGATGGGTAAAACTGCTGATGGATTCTATGAAACTAATTCTGGAAATATTGTTTGAGGAATTGTTAAAGAATCCAAGGTGAACCTGCTAAAGAAAAAGATTAAAGATTGTTGGAAACGCTAGAGAAATATAAAGGAACAACTCAAGAGCACCCATTTGCAAGATAACTATGGCATCGACGCTGTGTAAATTCGCGCATTTCGATTTGCCACTCATCTGCAACGGCAGTTCATGGGACGTCGAAGCTTCAATTTGACATCCAACAGACAGTACGATCAGTTCATCAAACATTTGGCTCCACCCATTAGTGGTTTGAGCAAAATCAAACTCGTTTGATTTTGGCCGACCGATTCGTCAACCATCACATCGGTTTCGCAAACTGTCAAATTGGTTCGTCAAGCAGCATCACACACGGTCAAACATAGTACCAACATGACCTGGAGGCGGCAAAGTTGGTCAAACTTTCTGAGCGTCTGAGGCCCGCATAAGTATGACTGTTCTTGCAATCAAGCATGGGAAAATTCACTCACTCACCCGAACGCCACCGATAAAAAATAGCAAAAAATCTGCTGCTACCGACCATTCAGTGATAGCTGAATCGTACTGGGTAGAGTGTAGCATGAAAGCGTCAAAACCGATTGTGTAAAAGCAAGAATCGGAAGGAACACGAAGAGAAGTGAATACCAATACACTTGTATCTGCGAGACACGAGTGAAAGCATTAAGAAGGGCAGGCAATCGTCACCGTCAAATGGAAAAAGTTGTCGACGAAACTAAAAAAAGAATCGTCATCGTCACTCAACCAGCGTTGGATGACGATTTGCTGCAGTGGTCCACCACAAAGGATCGGCGTCATGACGAACAAAGAAGCCTCCTTCGTTATGGTCGAATCTTCGATCGGGAGCTCTGAGCCGACTAAAAACATGAACCGTTTCGTCGATAGATTATGAGCCTTTTTTGAAAAAATAAAACATAAACAAAAAAACAAAACGTGTCCGGAATTGAACAAACGAGCTCTGAATCGTCAACGTCACGCGCTTACCAACAGAGCTATTGTTAAAGCTCGAGGAGTATGGATTAAATTGCCAATACAAGCCATTCTGGGATGGCATTCGCCATTTTGTGCATAACAAGCGAATATACAATAAACGCCTCCTTCGTTTGAGAAAGGGGAGCGAACGGAATGAAGACAAAGTGCTTGGTTGACGATTTTTGATTGACGTTCGTCGTGTATTCTTTCGTCGATGACGAGACGACGACCTGCCAGAGTTATTATACTGGATGACGATATCTTTTTTCATTTCGTCATCGCACTGTGACGAATCTGACGATTGCCTGTCCTGGCATTAAGCATCCATTCGCCGAATGCATTGAACTGAGTGAGCGGATTCCCACTCACTGAATCATTCCGTGGTGTGGATTGCCAGTCAGTGAACACTCATCAGCACTCAAATCCGAATGCCACTACAACGGAATCAGAATGTAAACAATCATTCGGTATGCATTCGGTTGCCTTCGGCTTTTAGAATCGGTAGCGACTCAATCAGTTGCCGTTTTTTGTTTCGCTTGGCGCTCGCCGAAGGAACAGAATGGGCACTGGAAATTGAAACTTTCGGCTTGGTTAGAGAAACGGCTTTCTCGCTCCCGACTGTGCGTGGAAGCGAGTGAGGGAAACACAAAAACTGAGTGAGTGTTTCCCATGCTTGCTTGCAATAACGGAGCAGCAACTGCAAGTGGTCAATCATGCTCATGCTCATATGCTCATGGGCGTTTGAAAAGGTTGCAGGGCTGTACTGGTAGTAAATGCGTCCAAGACAAATTACATGCTGGATGGATACGATGGGCAGGTCATGAAGCAAGAATGCTGAACAACAATTCAGCAAAGATGATGTTCGTTCTGAATTTGATTGGTACAAGAAGGTGTGGAGCGCAGCAAGCTTGTTGAGTGGATTAAGTCTAGGACAGTACGTGCCAGATCAACTGAGACTGCCCCGTTGTTTTTCAGTCGATAACCTTGACGATACAAAGGCAGTGCTGCCAGTATTCTTTTTAAGCAAAACTTGTGATCAAATTCAGATATCAAGGCTCATAGTTTGGTTGTTTCTTACACGCTTTATTTATTTAAAACAATAGAGGATGCTATATTTTTAAAATTCAGGTTCATATTTGAAACAGACGATATTTTGAGATAAAATTGACAAAATTTCCATTATTTTGCGCTCAATTCAGTCCTTTTTATTTATTTTAGTATGGTTGGATCACAAATGGTACACTTAACTTCGAACAAAGATAGATTTGTAACAAAAGGATTTTATGAAAAATTTCCAAACTTTTGATGAAAACTCTAACTTTTGAACTAGCAACACGGGCGGGCTAGCAACAAAGTGCCCTGTTGCAATCCAACTCAACGATGCGAAAGTAGGCCTTTGCCAAAACGACCAATGAGAAGTGGTCTTTTTTGACAGGCAATTGGTTTCATTTTTGTACTCTGACTTGACACGTCTTGTCTTAGGATTAAGTAAAAAACGGTTGGGCGAGCGTGAGAAAAACTGAGCATGAAGAGATGCGGCCAGGAATACACTAGTTCACTAATTTGACGTTTTAGCGGTGCCGAATTCACTGATTTCCATTTCACATAAATAACACGGCACCGCTCAAACGTCAAATAGTGAACTATCGTGCATTGGTCCATTAAACTGTTGATTCAGTGTTATATGTTCAGATTTTAAGGTGAAAGTTCATTGAGGACATAAACATAATGTTGCCACCCACTCGAGCCACCCGCTAAAGCACCCTCTCGAGCCACCCAACAAGGCGGAGCACAATGTTATGTGCGTCGGCCAAAAATGAATCATCATGTTTCATGTATACCTCCACCAACAAAATTATGTAGGTAGTATTACTTGCACACGTTTCATATGATATGAATTCATCAACAACTTCATAAAAACTCAAAATCACAATTTATTTCATTTGGTAGTGAAAACATTTTGACCAAAATTATAAGCATTTTTCACACCATGCGTGTGTTGTTTACTATTTTTGGCAGTTTTCTCCTCTCTTCTCTCGCTTCTCACGGACGGAGAAAGTTGCCATCAGTATGCATTTGAATTCTACAGTCAATTGTACTGTATAATATCTTATATTCATTTTTGCTGTTAAATTGCGTTGTACATTGTTTTTCTCACGCATGAAAATGTTTTGCAACACTTGTGACATTGTACACCTTTTGAGTATTATGAAATTGTAAAATACGTGGTTGTAGCAAGTGTATGAATATCCAAACCATTCTAATTGCTAACATAAAAACTGGCATCACTTCCAATCAGTGAGAGCGGCTCATCCGAATCATAAACAATGTTGGCTCAGTGAATTCGCGTTCCGGTGCTGTTTTCGATCACAAATTGACTAATATAATTGATTTATTGCTCCCAGGAGCATCGTGCGTGAATAATCAGAGTGTTTCAAGTATCCCATTAGATTTTTGAGTTGCTACGGTGAGTAGAAATACGATTAAAAGTGATTTTTAGAACGGGCACCGAAAAGCCAGCAAACAATATCTCGGTGCGTGAAGAAGAAGTGATTCGGTAGTGCGTGGTATTTTACAACACAAATCACAGCAATAACTACGTGTTTGCATTCAAAAACTGGTGATTTGTGAAAACACATTATGGAATGCTTTCAGTTAAGAAACCACCGCTCTACAATGAGGTTAGTAACTTCAAATAATCATTTTTTGTGATCGCTCTCCAAAACACTGTGAGAAGCGTAGGAGGAGGGAGCGGAAAGGGAAGGGGGAAGTAAGGTGCCATATTAGAGGCCATTTTGGTACTGATGGGGATATGTCCTTAACGAAATAAATGAAATGAATGAAAGGGAATCATATGCAACGGGTTTTCATTCTCTGTGGTTTCACAAAAGCTTGGCCATCGAGCTTCACGACATGCGAGACTTAGAAGAATAACGTGGCATGGATATTAAGAAACATCTCTGAATGCATTCAATCTTCTAATTACACCACTTATTGCTAAATCATGAACACTTTTTCTCTACATCCATTTGCAGAATGGCTGCTTCCGACATCTACTGAATTCCACCTATGTGCAATGGTACAGCACATTCCTCCCTGCAACTCCGAACCAATCGACCGCCTCAAACAGCAGCAATGGCGATGTTTGTTGGTGGCCTTTAGCTCGATTTCGAAATAATCACCCCCTTTCTCTCGCCGGAGTGCAGCAGCTCCTCCTACACAACAACCAACGGACACCGTCCAAACACACAAACACGAAAGGAGGCTAATCACGAAATTGCAATTGTGCACTCCGGTTCTGCACGGTCGGTCTTCTGCCTGGGCCGGTGCGGCTTTGCTCGAACATGCATTGCTTCACGGAGCCATTTGGAAAATTGCGGCACCACGCCGAGACCTTTTGGCCACCACGATTGCCGGAAAGCGGCGGGGGGCCTTTTCTTTATGCGAAGCCCACAGGATCCTAACCATAATCATAATAATCGCGTAATGGCCATGGGAAGAAAATATGGAATGTGCAATTGCAACGCCGATACCACAATTTGAAAACGTTGAGCCAGCGCAAGAGGAAGTCACTCTGCAATCAAAGTCGAAGGCCAATTACGGTTAGGAACAAGGACCTGCAACGCCAGGCAACCGACTACCGTTCAGCGAAAGGGCCTATTTCTCCATAAGCAAATCGTGCAGAATGTAATATTTTGTGCAATTTTATGCAAATATTACATAAATTAAAAGGGGGCTGTATCACGTTCGGTGGGGCCCTATTGCGAGCGCACATAAAATATCAATACTTTCTGCCGGTGCAAAGACTGAGGCGAGCAACTAACGATATGATATTTTGATTGCCATACGCTTCTGAGCGGTGCATTATATCTAAGGCACCATTCGAATCAACGCGGGTTGCATTGAATGATCATGCCAAGAAGGTTGCATAAAAATATGGCTTGTTAATGTGTCCTAGCGTACCAACATTGGATACAGAAGTCAGTTTAGCACTGCACTTTTACAACACTACTGGTAATTATTATTATGTTTATGTGTGGTGGTAACACTGAATGGTACTAATTGGTGACATTTTGATTATTGCCATAATGATAAGTTTTCACGCCATCGCTTGTTAGAAAGAAGACATCATCTTGGGTCCAAAATAATCATAGCGGTAATTGCAGTAAGACCATGCTAAATGCGGTGAGTTTGAATCCCGGTCGAGGATTTTCTCGATTTTACAGAGCATAGAGTACATTCATGCTTGCCAAACGATTAACCCTCTCTTTCCTACACTGAGGAAAGCAAACGTAAGACTGTCATAAGATTTGCTTATGGAATTACGACACAAGAAAAATCTTTGAAATTCATAAGACCATCGTATGGTTTTCGGCAGATGTTGTTTCCATAATACACCTCGAAGGAATTTCGTAAGATGATCTTATGAATCAGCATTGACTTGATAACAAAATCCATAGATAGTCTTATGAATTACGTTCTGATCCATTCTTGGTTCCATAAGACTGTCTTGTGTAATTTGAGCTTTAGATTTTTAAATTTCAATCAATGAATAATACTAATCCGCGTTGAAAAATACGTTAACCAACTTGGGAAAATCAAATTTTCATCCATTTTGTCATGTCGCAATTCGATTAAAGCACTTTACTGTAAGCATTAGAATCGATTTGCGATACGACAAAATGGATGAAAATTCGATTTTCTCTAGTTGGCTAACCTATTTTGAATGCGAAGAAGTATATTATAGCAGCGAAACATTATTGAGAAAAGTTGTGAAGAACGCCTGAATTGGTGCAGGTTTACGCTAGGGGCGGATTAATGCATGAGGGGGGTTTGTGATTTCTTACGCGTCATACAAATTGTTTTGAATTTTCATTCAAAAATCTTATTCTTTGGATCCAATTCCTTAATCTGATCGAAAGAAAGTGTTAGTTACAGCGGAATTGATGATAAATAGAAAATATTTACCCTTTGATGCATTAGAAACGGAGTCAGCCAGCGACAAATCAGCAAAAAATAATAAAAAACGCGTTCATTAGTGTGATCTCATGAAAATCATGCGAGATTTTTGCCTCAGTGTATAGTAGCTCAAGAGCTCAATTGATTTTCGACGAATTTCAGACCAACAAGTATTTGATTCTATACACATACACATCTTGATAAACAATCCATTTACATTTAAAAACAGCTAGACAAACACTGTTACGGGTGAGTTGACTTCACCTGTTCATAAGAGAAAAAAACGCTTCCAATTAACTTACTTCAACTTGACTTAAATATATAACGCACCATCGTGGCAATACAAGATTGTAACGATTTTTACAATCAAGCCTTCATGCCAAATACTGACGAATGCTTTTTCTATGTCTAGAAGAGCCCAGCAGAATAACCTTCAGATTTGCATAAAATTCCATCATCGCTTTGGGCTTTTATATATTTGAATTTTATAACACTAGGAGCCACAGGATCAAAAACATCAATATGGATTATCGGCAATTAAACCAATACAATTTTTTTTTGGTAACTGAAACTGCATGAGAATCGTGTCAGATTTTATCGAAAAAGTTATTATTTTAAGTTTCTCAGTATCGAATAATCGAAAATAATAAGAATCATACCACATGTGCTTGAAACAAATATTTTGAGCACCCTTAACGAGGCAAATTGGTGTATTTCGCTGATTTCGACTGTTAAAACCCCTAGTGCTCTGGATATGCATGCAAGAGGTTTGGAATCTTTCACAAAGTCTTTTAGAATAGGTTGTACTACATTTTGATCCTTTTGTTTTTCAACTAGATTACTTGTAACTGATCTAGACCAGTTTTAACTTGTATTAGGATCATTCTGCTTCACTCAATACTTATGTTACCGTGAATTCGGGTGAGATTGATCAGTAGGGTGAAATTCATCACTGTGTCGTGCGATTTTCGGCACTACCCCATTTGGCATAAAGCCACTTGGCATAATTTAAAAACAAAATAATTTATTTTTGCCAATTTAAATATAAAGCATCAATTGTAATACAGCATTTAAAATTAAACTAATGTTTGCCTAAGATTTGTTAAGTTGATGGAAAAAGGCGCCAAATGAACTTGATTATTTAACTTGAGCTCGAGCTTGATTGACAGCCCGTGGTTGCCACTTTAGAATTGTAACATTTGAACAACAAACCTGTCATTTGTTTTCTTGGGACTATTAGGAACTATGTAAAAGTGTTAGTGATCTTCTTTTTTTAACATAACAATAGCGCCTGCACGTCAGATTGCAGACCAATGAAAGGAAGGCAGAGAATTTGGTCCTACATTAGGTCGCCCTCATTAGACCGCATAATTGTGCAATGAAGAGATTTATAGGGTGTCCCAGGAAGTATGGGCACGACTTTGGTAATGAAAATCATAGTACTTTTCCAAACGATCAAAAAATTTTATATTTTTGTATTTTTCTACAGGCAGAGTTGTATAAGGTTGATCCAGCGTAGGATACTGTAAAAATTGTCCATAGTGTTCCGCAGAACCCCACTCAAAAATTATTTCCAAGTTATGATTTCCAATCTGGAGCATTTTGTTCCGCTTAGAATTCTGTAAACAATTTAACTGGGATAACTCAAGAACCTTTCAAAAAATAATACAGTCAAACCTCCATGAGTCGATATTGAAGGGACCATCGACTCATGGAAATATCGAATCATGGAACAGCTATTCTTTGGAAAGCCGTTTGAAGGGACCATCATAGTAACCTTGATTTTATGTTTTTAGTATGGTTCCATGAGTCGATATCGAGTAATGGAACATCGACTCATGGAGGGATGACTGTACCTCGTAGAAGGTGATAGTCATTGCTAGCATTCTGTGAAATCTTACTAGGATACTGTGACAAAAATACTTCATTCTTTGTGTGAACCCTATTGTCCGTGAAACTCATGTGAGAATTTTGAATTCATAATCTTTTAACCTGCATCTAGATCTGTCTCATATTTGTTATAACCTTTCATATGTATAAAAAGTCTATGCTAAAGAGTTTTCAAAAATCCATTTTATGATTCAGTACGATTGCGCTTGGCCTTAAACTTTTTACAGACAACATTTGTTCGAACTTGATTTGTCCATATAGTTGAATTTCATTGGCGAAAGTTCTCGTACATATTAAATCCTCATAATATTTAGAATTTTTTCAACCTTTTCAACCATTCAAGAAATCATGCAAGTTTAGAAGGATAAAACTCTATGTTAATAATCTCCAAATTAAAATAGCTCAAAATAAAATTGAAGAATCTAAAGTTCTAATAATCAGCCTTGAAATGTTCACCTCGAGTTGTACTCTTAAAACTATATATTGATTTGCTGTATTCATATTTGATTGATACAGTAATGTCCCATTTTTTTCAGCCCCATGTTGCATTTAAGGTTGACAATTTTGTTAATTTAAACATTATTTTTTCCTTCGATTTTCTATGTATCGTAATCCAAGGTAACATTGAAAAGTTTCTTGAATAATTATTAAAACTGTCAAATTTCAAAATTTCGGTATTTAGATGATTGTATAGACGTGCCAAGGTCATAATTGACTTTATGCACCCAATATTGCCAGTATAGCCATGGTAAGCTGTTGTATGGTAATTGAAATAAATATAAATTTTAGGCGGGCAAAAAAGGATGCTAAAATCAGGGGTAGATAAAATCGGGTCATTACTGTATATTTCACCTTCTTTAGGACCTAAGCTGTTCTTCTTAGCTACAGCATAGAAAATTATAACTTTCATTCTGAAGCAATCCTGAATCGAAATAACCCATCATTAATTAAGGAGTGCCTATGATTCGTTATGTTGCAAACTCAAAGGAACAGTGCATAACAAGTAACCAGATAGCCCTGTAATTCGCCCGCCGTTCTAAGCCCAAAAAGGCGAATTAGCGGGCTAGTGGTTACTTGGGATGTTCCAAAGAAGGAGAAATTGCCAATCAATATATTGTTTGTAACATGTAACTATTTTGATATTATCGTTCTTTCGAACATCGGCTGTTCTTTACACTAAATTCTAAATCAATGAAATAGCAAAAAATATGTATTCAACATATTGGCTTTTCAAATTATGCCAAATGGACATTATGCCAAATGACATTATGCCAAATGGGGTAGAGCCCGATTTTCAATCTTACTAATAGTGCACCAAAATCAACGCAACCTATAATACATGAACGTTATTTGTCTTAGATATTATTGAATTATGTGTAGTGAATGTTTTTGTGATATAGACGGTTTATTTCTATTAAAATAATGTAAAATTTCAGAATCATGTTTGGTGAGATATTAATACACATCCATAAACTTCTAGTTCTAAACAAAGAACATTCGGCCAAATAACACCCGTACACTCAGGCAAATGAACTATCGATAAACATAGGAACCCCTTATGAAAATTCGCCACAAGAAATCGGATTGAAATTCATAAATTTGCCATATGAAACCAGAATTTGAAAATAAAAAACGTTCTCGCGGCAACTTGGAGTCGAACCAAGAACCTTGCGATCGATATGCCCGAGCGTATACCACGCGCCTATCGACGCCTTGATGTGGAGTGATGCTAAAACGATGCATAAAGCGTTCGTATTGCAATAATCGTTCCACCTTTTATAAGGCAAAGTGTATGAAATTCGATAATCCAGTTCGCTGCGTGTATATTCGTATAATAATAACCTGTATAATTTTACACGTTTTTAAGCTTGAGTTGAAACAAAAACTTAATACAGTCAAGTTTCCAATACTCGATATTGAAGGAAACATCGAGTAAGGGAGGTAGCGAGTTATATAACACAGAACTAGTGCAACTGCGATTCAAGGCAGCATCGAGGTAGCAACAAAAACAAAATTTTGCTAAGGCTTGTCATGCTGGATTGTGACAACCAGCAGTACCTTGCAATCAGCCCCTGCAAACTGATCTAGATGAGTTATAAGTTATCTAGACCAAACCTATAGGGATTAGAATTTAGTGCTCCTTATTCCAAAATGCTCTGTCCAAGATTCCAAACCTCTAGCATGCATACCAGAAGCACTAAATGTTTTGGCATGTGAAATCCGCCATCTACCTAAATATGTCTCGTTGAGGATGCTCGAAATATGTTTGTGCTTTACATGCGCTATTTGTTTAATTCTCAAGATCATTTTGGATTGGAAAACCTTAAATTATAGCATTTGCCGTAAAATTTGACACGATTCTCATGCCGCTCCGGTGTGCGAAAAAAAAATTGTGTTGGTTTATTTGCTCTAGCGGAAATTTGAACACCCATAGGAACAATTTTTCCCCATGGTACTTAGCAATGAAATATGGACTCTCATGATACGTGAGAGAATTTTTAAAATTGGTTGAATTATTGTTGAGATATGGCTGATTGAAATTTAAGTTACAACTGATATTTGATCCCGAGGATCCTGTTGTAATAATAGTTCAAACTTTTTCCAAATCAGTCTCCCAGGAGTTCTCCAAAACATTCTCTTGATCGAGAATGCTCTAGAAGTCCTGAGTAATTTCATTTTCAATTGGATCATTGATTTCATTTACTTAGTTAACATCTACACAGATAACACTGAATCAACAATTTCACGCCACAATACTCGGTTCGTGGCCGCATCTCTCCATCCTCGGTTCTGCCCCACGCTCGCCAAATCGATACGCACTTGATCCGCCCACCTAGCTCGCTGCGCTCCACGCCTTCTTGTACCAACCGGATCCGAAGCGAACACCATCTTTGCAGGGTTGCTGTCCGGCATTCTTCCAACATGCCCTGTCCATCGTATCCTTCCAGCTTTGGCCACCTTCTGGATACTGGGTTCGCCGTAGAGTTGGGCGAGCTCGTGGTTCATCCTTCGCCGCCACACGCCGTTCTCCTGCACACCGCCGAAGATCGTCCTAAGCACCCGACGTTCGAAGACTCCAAGTGCTTGCAGGTCCTCCTCGAGCATCGTCCACGTTTTATGCCCGTAGAGGACTACCGGCCTTATGAGCGTTTTGTACATGGTACATTTGGTGCGGGCGTGAATCTTTTTTGACCGCAGCTTCTTCTGGAGGCCATAGTAGGCCCGACTTCCACTGATGATGCGCCTCCGTATTTCGCGACTAACGTTATTGTCAGCCGTCAGCAAGGATCCAAGGTAGATGAACTCGTCGACCACCTCGAACGTATCCCCGTCTATCGTAACACTGCTACCTAGGCGAGCCCTGTCGCGTTCGGCCCCACCAGCTAGCATGTACTCTGTCTTGGCCGCATTCACCACCAGTCCAACTTTTGCTGCCTCGCGTTTCAGGCGGGTGTACAGGTCTGCCACCTTTTCAAATGTTCGGCCGACGATGTCCATATCATCCGCGAAGCAAACAAATTGACTGGATCTCGTAAAAATCGTACCCCGGCTGTTAAGCCCGGCTCTCCGCATAACACCTTCTAGCGCAATATTGAACAACAGGCACGAAAGTCCATCACCTTGTCGTAGTCCCCGGTGGGATCCAAACGAACTGGAGTGTTCGCCTGAAACCTTCACACAATTTTGCACACCTTCCATCGTCGCTCTTATCAGTCTCGTGAGCTTCCCGGGAAAGCTGTTCTCGTCCATGATTTTCCATAGCTCTACGCGGTCGATACTGTCGTATGTCGCCTTGAAATCGATGAAAAGGTGATGCGTTGGGACCTGGTATTTACGACATTTTTGGAGGATTTGCCGTACAGTAAAGATCTGGTCCGTTGTCGATCGGCCGTCAACGAAGCCGGCTTGATAACTTCCCTCGAACTCGTTTACTACGGGTGACAGACGACGGAAGATGATCTGGGATTATACTTTGTAGGCCGCATTTAGAATGGTGATCGCTCGAAAGTTCTCACAATCTAACTTGTCGCCTTTCTTGTAGATGGGGCAGATTACCCCTTCCTTCCACTCCTCCGGTAGCTGTTCTGTTTCCCAGATTGTGCCTATCAGCCGGTGCAGACAAATGGCCAGCCTTTCCGGACCCATCTTTATGAGTTCAGCTCCGATACCATCCTTACCAGCAGCTATATTGTTCTTGAGCTGGTGAATGGCATCCTTAACCTCCCTCAAAGTGGGGCTGGTTGGTTTCCATCTTCCGCAGTACTGACGAAGGCATTTCCTCCGTTGTCCCGTCCTTCATTGCCTGTGCTCTCAGCACCATTCAGGAGCTCGTCGAAGTGCTGCTTCCACCTTTCGATCACCTCACGCTCGTCCGTCAGAATACTCCCATCCTTATCCCTGCACATCTCGGCTCGCGGCACGAAGCCGTTGCGGGATGCGTTGAGCTTCTGATAGAACCTACGCATTTCCTAAGACCGGCACAGCTGTTCCATCTCCTCGCACTCCGTCTCCTCCAGGCGGCGTTTTTTCTCCAGAAAGAGGCGGGTCTGCTGTTGCCGTTTCCGTTTATAGCGTTCCACGTTCTACCGAGTCCCTTGCTGCAGCATGACCGCCCGCGCTGCATTCTTCTCCTTCAAAACCTCCTGGCACTCCTCGTCAAACCAATCGTTCCGTCGACTCCGTCCCACGTACCCGACGTTGCTCTCAGCTGCATCGTTGATGGCTGCTTTTACTGTTCTCCAGCAGTCCTCAAGAGAGGCTTCGTCCAGCTCACCCTCTTCCGGTAATGCAGCCTCGAGTTGCTGCGCGTATGCCGCTGCGACATTCGGTTGCTTGAGCCGCTCTAGGTGATACCGGGGCGGCCGTCGGTACCGTACGTTGTTAACGACGGAGAGTTTTGGGCGCAGTTTGACCATCACCAGATAGTGGTCAGAGTCGATGTTAGCGCCACGATAGGTCCTGACGTCGATAATGTCGGAGAAGTGCCGACCATCAATCAGAACGTGGTCGATTTGCGATTCTGTTTGCTGTGGTGATCTCCAGGTGTATCGGTATGGAAGGCTGTGCTGGAAGTAGGTGCTACGAATGGCCATATTCTTGGAGGCGGCAAAATCAATTAGTCGTAGGCCGTTTTCGTTCGTCAGCCGGTGGGCGCTGAACTTTCCAATCGTCGGTCTGAATTCCTCCTCCTGGTCAACCTGAGCGTTTAGATCTCCTATGATGATTTTGACGTCGAGGCTTGGGCAACTGTCGTACTCGCGTTCAAGCTGCGCGTAAAAAGCGTCTTTATCATCATCAGTGCTTCCGGAGTGAGGGCTGTGCACGTTTATTATGCTGAAGTTGAAGAACCGGCCTTTGATCCTTAACTTGCACATTCTCTCATTGATCGGCCACCACCCGATCACGCGCCTCTGCATATCACCCATCACTATAAAAGCTGTTCCCAGCTCATGTGTATTGCCGCAGCTCTGGTAGATGGTATGGTTACCTCTAAACGTTCGCACCATTGATCCCTTCCAACACACTTCCTGCAACGCTACGGTGCCGAATCCACGGTCCTTCAGCACGTTGGCGAGTATGCGTGTGCTACCGATGAAGTTGAGAGATTTACAGTTCCACGTATCGAGCTTCCAATCGCTAGTCCCTTTACGTCGCTGTGATCTTCGCCGATTGTCCCGGTTCGTATTCTCTCGTTGATTACACTGAGGAACACGTTTTTGTCTCAAGCACCAAAATGCCGCTATTCACTCAATTAAGGATTGCTGAATCCATTGCCGTTTTCAAAATTATTATAGCACGTCTAGTTTTTGAGATATTGACTGTTGAAAATGCAAAAATTGACTATTTCAGCCAACTTGCATGCAAGTTTGCCAGCTTGTAAGGCAATTTATTTGCTTAATTTGCCACAGACTTCAAACTTTATGTATACAACAATATTTATCGGCAAAGTTTATAATACTTTCGATGCGGAAAATTTGTTTTTTGATGGTTTAAAAATGTATTATATTTTCCCATATAAGAGAAACGATGAATTTTGTATGGAGACAGCAAGCATGTCGAAACAATCGGTTTAATCCAAATTTAATCGCGCAATTTCAATCAAATTTAATCCAAAATGAAAGTTTAAGTGCAAAACACCATGACGTGTGGATTAGATCACAAAAAAGTTTGATAAATTATACTTTAAATTTTATGTAAACATCAATAAAACCAGTGTTTTATACAACTTTGGCGACCTGTAGCTAAAAATTGTGACGTGCTGGAACATTTCTGAAAATGGCATCAGATTCAGCTACCCCAAATCTACTCGAGACACATAATTTGATCCTTGAGACACGCAAAAATGTCATTTTTGTTACGCTGTGTTATTCGTTGCTTGATTTTTTTACGGCTGGCTTGCAGGGCCTGACACCAACCCCCTAGATTTCCGGAGGACCATTCCCCCTAAATGTTCGGAGGACCATAGTGCGCAGTTTAGCTTAGAGTCCTTCTCTGGCACTCGGACGATGATCAGCCGCCCCTGACATGGGGAACAGACGCTGTTGTGAGCCGCTCCTAACATGGAGTACAGACGCTCAAGGTTTGCAGAAGCAAAAGCGAAAGCAAACCCCCCCTTCCCTGTCAGCATACGACCAAAGTTCCCACCGGGGGTTGGTTACCCGATCTTCCCCAAGGTTACTCGTACCCCGGCCAGTACCGCGAGGAGGTAGGGATAGGAGTTGCTGGGCAAAAGGCTAAGGACCGCACAAAGGGGTCTATTTTATTCCTTCAGGTACCCGAGGTACCAATGGTACGCCATGCCCAGCCATTTAATCAGCCATTGGATCAGTTAGTCCTTAATTGAAAGAAGCGTGCTTCAAAACTGTGTAATAAGTTTTTGAGCTTTCTCGCAATTAGTTAGAAATAGTTTGTTTTTCGCCTTAAATGCCGATATTAGCTTCTGAGGTTTTAACAAAGTTTAGGATATTTTTTTATTTTTTTTATTTATGAGGTTTCAAACTTGATAAGTCAGTTCATTCGCCTCAATACTAGATTTTTGTTTTCACACAATGCTTCTCTTAGATTTAAGCTGATCCCTAATTTTTGCCCAATTTTTTACATCTTGTTTTTATGTGATCTGTGTTAAGTTCCTTATTATACAAATTACATGAATATCGGGAGCAAAAAAATCGGTAGTTTTTCCTAATTATAGAGTGCTCTGCGCGACATCGTGCTAAAGCTTTATGTTTTCTTCATTCAATTCGATCCTTCCATTTTCCAACATATATTTTGATAGAGGCTAGAAGCTAGCGGTATTTCTACAGCCAAAGCAATTGCAGGTGATGTGCAAAAAGCTCCAGGTGTTGTTCGCAAAAGTTTGTTAAATGTTGATTAGTAAGGTTTGACACATTTTCTTATTGCGCAAATCTGTAAGTAAAACACACCACCTTGACGTGTAGATTTTTCGCAGTGTCATACACTGCGGACAATGGACGCGTTATTGGTTAAGGCATATTTTTTGTATTTCAATAACCTTAACAGTACTGGGTGTTGTCATCAATATTTAAAAAAAACTGTACCTTCGCCATCGTTCGATCAATTTTGATGAGATTCCCAGGAAAAATCACATATGAGTTATAATTTTGAATAAGTCTTTAAAGCTTTGAAATCGGTAATGGTTTTGAATTAAGGTTCAAATTTATTGGGGTACCTAGGGTTTTCAAAATGAAAATTATGGGAAAAATGCAAGAAAATCCATAATGAAATTTAAAAAACCCATGGAACCTTGATATATGTCAATTCATCAGCAGCATCAGTTTGGTTTGGACACATCCAAAATATCAACATTTATGATTTTTTTCCGTCATTATCATATGATGGCTTTAATTTAATGATTTTTCACGCAGAGGTTAATTGGCATCACCTCATATCCTTTCTCTTTATTTTTGCATTACGTCCCAACCAGATCAGAGTCTGTTCCTTAACTCACTATTGAAAAAAAAATAAAATTGATTAAATTTTGAATTTGTATGTAAAAGTCTCCATATCGAAACAGATCATATATTTTGTCAAATAGATCAATTACAATTTTTGTAAGATTTTTATTTTATTTTATTTTATTTTATTTTATTTTATTTTTTTTTTTTTTTTTGTTCCTTTTAATCTATACATCAAAAATATGAATCATGTGTGATTTTTTCCTGATAATCCCAATTAACATCTATGGAATGATAGCTAAGATACAGACAAAGACAAGATTTAGATGATCCACAACAAATGCACAATAGTACCTTTAATTTTGGTTGAAAACATTAGTGAAACACGAATTGATTTACTATTTTTCAATTAAAACTTGAACTTTATGGATTAAAAAATATGGCCCTTTTTAAAGCTTGTTTGGAAAAATCGAAACGAAAATTTTCATCCAGCCTACCTTGATCGTCGTTGGCGAACTGGAGTTATCTTTCAGTTTAGAAAAACATTGTTTCATATTTCATCTGTTGTATCACCTCCCTACCAGGTTTTGTATATTTTGAATTTGAATCATTTATTTGAGTGTTCATTTTGACCTTGCTTCATGATGCTAATAGAAAAGATGATTTGAATTTTCAACGAAACGACAAATACACTGCGGAACACGTTTTTGTCTCCAGCACCAAAAATACCGCTAGTCACTTAATTAAGGGTTGCTGAATACATTGCCGTTTTCAGACATATCATAGCACGTCTAGTTTTTGAGATATTGACTGTTGAAAAAGCAAAAAATGACTATTTCAGCCAACTTGCATGCAAGTTTGCCAGCTTGTAAGGTAATATATTGGCTTAATTTGCCACAGAATTCAAACTTTTTGTGTATAACAATAATTATCATCAAAGTTTGTAATACTTTCGATGCGGAAAAGTTATTTTTTGATGGTTTAGAGAATTGTTGTATTTTGCCATATAGAAGAAACGAAGAATTTTGTATGGAGACTGCAAGCATGTTGAAAAAACCGGTTTAATCAAAATTTAATCGCCCAATTTCAATCAAATCATGTCTGAAATGAAGGTTCAAGTTCTATTTTGCATGTTTGGCGGATTAGATCACAAAAAAATTTGATAAATCGAACTTTAAATTTCATGTAAACATGAATAAAACCAATGTTTTATACAACTTTGGCGACCTGTAGCTAAAAATTGTGACGTGCTGGAACAGTTCTGAGAATGGCACCAGATTCAGCAACCCCAAATCTACTAGAGACACATAATTTGATCCTTGAGACACGCAAAAATGTCATTTTTGTTACGCTGTGATATTAGTGTGCAAACATCCTCGAAGTCATCAGACCTTCCATCACCAGAACTGGAATCAAGATCGACAAAATCAATGCAGTATAGAAATCAATTTGTGACCATTGCTTTTTCAGTTAAAACCAAATTGAACTACACACATTCTAAATCTTATATGCATAGAACATGTTCATTCAAGCTTAGATAAGGTGATCGAAAATTGAAACAAATTAAGAGTGTCTAGATAATCTTAGAAATCAGAATAAATTAGAAACATTAGAAAGAATGAAGTAATAAAACAAATATTTATCATTATATTACTCTTTACACCGAAGAAACTATTTGTACAAATGCAGATCGGTTCAACCGTTAAACGCCTAAATTATATCCCTCTTTATAAAATAGCTTCTTACTCGATTGATCAAATTCCCCAACACCCCCATCTTAATGCTTTCACTCCAATCTATTACCATCATTAAAATCCGATTGCTATACCTAGTAAAACACCTCCAGCGGCCTTCTTTGGAAACGATTTGACTGAACAAATCTCACCTTAGCAGGGATGTCTATCTCCTTCACCCTCCTACTGGAACGTTAAACGACCAACCCCGCATTCCAGTACAGCTCAACGGAAGCGCACCTACCGTCTTTCGTTTGGTTGTCTTCTTCGCAATTCAGCTCTTCAGGGCCGTGCTGATGAGCGCGAAAGCTTAACCGCAAAGGCGAGCATAAATAAGCAATGACCAAACCATGGAGTGCTGTCGCGGCATGCAGGCAATCGGAATAAGGCACAGGGTTGCTTTCGAAGAGAAAACGCCTTTTCGGGTATAAGCCCCGCCCATTATCTGGGTATTAGCAAGTCGTTTGCTTTGAACGGTAAGCATTACTGTAGTGGTAATCGATTTTCTCTCCTTACTACGGCGCAAATATGGTTCTCTCATTTCCTCGCGTATTGCGCTCTCGCTTCTTCGTCTCTTCATTCGTGTGATCAATGATTGAGTGCGACGATTGCACCAACACACTTACACAAGCCCAAACAAAGGCTGCGTGGTGAGCGTGAGCTGATGATTTCAATATGGTAATTTTTACGAGCTGCCAAAGCGATTATACTTTTCTCACTCACTCCCCTCTGATTTTGACCAGAATTGACGACGCTAGAGAGCCCAATTATAAAATGAATTACCGGTTTCCCTTTACTCACACCACGGAGCCGGCTCAAGCGGGGCACAGCAAAACGGCGGTGTAACGTACGATTTACACCGTCCTCGGTTGTGCGTCTCGCTCTCGCTCCCTCTCTCGAGTTCCGCTCACTTCAATTTGTTTCGCTTCGCACCCCGTCGTCGGCTTCCTTCGTCTTCGCGCGCCAAGTGAAGAGACCAATTGATTTGTGTTCGGCTCTGCTTCCACCGGCTCGCACGGCGACCTGTTTGTTCATAAATAAACTTTTTACACCATAAAATTTTAATGCTGTTCACATTTCTGGCAGTGTGCAGCTATATTTGCGTTTTATGTTCTGTAGAAGAGTTCTGTGCTCTTTTTCTTCGCTGCATTCGCATTCGTTCAGTGATTTTCCGGTCTTCTTCTGTTTGCCGATCACACCGTGACCAGTTCGTCTCCATCCACTTTTCGTTATCATCTTTGAGTCTCTTTGATGTCGGGTTCAAAACCCGTTGCGAGTGGTGGTTTCCAATATCGAGAATGGAACAAGTCCGGCTCTTCTCTTCCTACAAATCCAACTTTCAAGTGCAAATCAATGCAATTGGGTTCGCTACTTGACTTTGATTTACGTGTAGGTTGTTGGTAGGACTTCCAATACAAGAAACGTAATCGCGCTGCGACCAAATTGAAGGCTTCTTGGTCGCTCTGTAATGACCATTAGGTAAATTAATGGCCACCGAAGCGGTAATAAATAATTTTTATCATGTTTATTCTGGCCACCAGACGTGGCCAAAGCGCAGACGGTTCGGGCATGGATTCAGTTGCTTGAGAAACTTGAAAGGTGATCGGAAACGTGGAGCCGATAGGTATTTGTCGCTTCGATGCAATAAATGCGAAAGGGAATCGATTTTGCTCTTTGCTTCAGAATATCAAATTGATTGCAGCAGTATCGATTGCCAAGGTAGTGTCATGCTTTTCCATTTCGTTGTAAAATTGATCAATGGATTAGCATGTACAAAAATTTCACATCTAGAAATGTGTAAGTTGAAGAGTTTTAAAGTTCAGCCTTTCTCCTTGCAGCATCTTTTTTGCCACAAAAATACTTAAATCGTGAATTTTTTTTTGTATTTGGCATTTTTGAAAAATTTGAATAAGTTTTTTTTTTGAAATCTTTGCCGATTTCATTTTTTCTTTTACAAATCCGAACACTCTGAGCAGTAAGGATTGGCGATTCACTCACGAATCGTTCAAAACAAACTCTCGAAAATGAGTTGCCGATTCTTTTTTTTTTTTTCAATTTACACCGTCTTCAGCCAAAGACTGCACAGACTGAACAATCACGAACATTAGGCAACTGACAACACAGACCACCCAGTAGCCCAGTGATGAATTTTCCGTTTGACGAAAAGTTTCCACCTACTGGAGCAGGAATCGAACCCACGCTTCGTGGCACAATACGGCTAAACGACTGACGCCGCTAACCGCAAGGCCACGAAGCCCACAATTGACGACGCTAGAGAAAAGCATAACGATTAAGGTGAAGATGAATCGAAGCCAAACTTCAAATTTTCAAGAGCACAAATCTGGAGAACCGAACACCCATTTGAGCTGAAAATTTAATCGATTGGTCACCACCAGCTACTGACCAATCGATTAAGTATTCAGCTCAAACGGATGTTTGGTTCTCCTGATTTGTGTTCTTAAAAATTCGATGTTTGGCTTCGATTCATCTTCACCTTAAATTGTCCAGCAGTTTTCAGAAGAGAATTAAAAAATAATCCGGATGTAGGCTTACCAGAACAATCACCAACATTCTTCGTAACTTCGTAACCAACAATATTCGTACCTAATAAATCCTTTATCCGTATCTGAGACCGATAAACAATAAGAGATTCTCAGAAATGTATAAAATGAATATTTGATAAATTTGAAAAAGGTGGACATTTTCAGCTTAAACGACATGTCCTCCCAAAATTTACCATCTGGTAAGCCTACCCGGTGATAATATATTTGAGTTGGTTCTTTCATGCTCAAGAACCCTAGACTAGACATGATGAAGTTAGCGTATAAAGAATTGCCTTATTCCAAAACTGCGATTTAAACAAACATCGTTTCTTATGCGAGGCACATGCTTTGTTTTTGATTTGGGCAAGTGTGTCTGTGAATCTATAAAAAAAATCGATTCACTTTTATGAGTGAGTCACCTACGATTCTCCAAATTAGTTCAATCTACTGAGCAGAATCTCAATAAGAGAAGCCAGAGAATACTATGTATAATTATCTTCAGGATAGAAGCACCGGTTTTGGCCATACGCCAGTTGTAGCCATAGTGGATTCTACATTGTTTTACGTATTTCCAAAGTTTATTCACCGACTGACTTTATCATAATTAGCTTTTTTTTTTCGGTGAACGCGATACTACTCAAAGTGAAAGGGAATAAGGAAAGTAATGAAAGAATATGATGGATAGCAATGAGAGAAATGAATAGAAGTTGAAAACTAATAGATGGTCATATATGAACAACACAATCGAAACGACAAATTGTTGCCTAACGTCCTGGTTTTGAACGGCTGGATGTTGTAGCGTTGGTCACTACTAACACTAGACAGTAGGGTGGGGCTTATTTCCAAAAATCGTTCGTAGCCAGGATTTACAAAGTGGAAAATGATCATCGGTCCCAAAATAACATCCTGTGAAAAAATGAGAATTTTTGGTGAAGGTTTAGAGGTGGCGCAAAGGGCGTTTGTGCAGTTTTCCCATTTTAATGAACTCTGAAAAATTTTGGTATGCTTTTCAGCTTGTTTTAGTGATTTTAGGACCCTTAAGGGCAAAAAATCACCTCAAAATTGCGATATCTCCACTCCTTTAGATGATATTTAACGAAATATATATTATGCATGCGATTTTTGGCCCTTGAATAGGTTACAATGACTGATTACTATGAACCCGAATAAGAATAGCTGGAGAGGATTCCTATGCTTGTAGAATGGAACAAAGAGCAAAGAAGAATGATAGAAAGAACAAAGAACACAGAAGAATGTCAGGTGGGGTGGGTTAAACAGGGGGGAGGGTGTAACTGATGATATTATATTAGAATCCACTATGGAGCCGTGAAAATATTTCGGTTGGATGTATGAGATGTGATTATATGCAAGTTAAATTATATGCAAGTTAAACACTCATTTAGTATTTTAGAATGTCCGTTTAATATAACTCCAGCAATTGTAGACATCCTTGAAAGAGTTTATTGAGCTATACGAATCTCATGAAAGTTGCCAGGAGCCATTTCTAAAGGAATAAAAAAGTATCCTTAAAAAATAACTGGGAGAATTTCACAACGAATGAAAAAAATATTTAATTAATATCGCGTAATTCCGGAAATAACTTCCGAACATGTAGATAAAAAAATCTTTAAAAACTATGAAGCATAATTCCTGCAGATGTCATCTGATATGAATATTTTCAACCACCCAAAAATATTTAAAATATCTTAAACGTCGTTCAAATTATTTCTAATTTACATTTAAAAATCTGACTATGGTGGGTAGAGGTGGGTATAAAAACCGTCAAATTAGCCAATAGTGCTATTGGGTTTCTGGCCATTTGGACAAATGCCATTTGACCGAATGCCGTTTGGCTGGATTATGAACTAAAAATTAATTAGATTGTTACAACGCTCATGTGTAAGAT
Source organism: Aedes aegypti (assembly GCF_002204515.2). Classification (NCBI taxonomy): domain Eukaryota; kingdom Metazoa; phylum Arthropoda; class Insecta; order Diptera; family Culicidae; genus Aedes; species Aedes aegypti. Next base: position 331,094,107 of record NC_035109.1, read on the forward strand.
TCATTAGTGCGGTCCGGTGTTCATTTAGGATGAATCTTTGAATTCAGCATGTGGTTTTGGCCCTCTTAGGTGATGGCTGATTCGTTACTAGGTTATCAACTTTGTGTTGAAGTTGATGTTCAATGATTTCATCAGAATTTTTTTCTTTTTTAAAAAATCAATTGAGTTCTTTACATTCTTTAAGACATTGACAGCTCTTTGTAGTTATTCTGATGTAACCATTACTTGTATTACACTGCTTTATATTTTCTTAACTGGTTTTTCCTTCTATTGATCATAGGCTATTCTTTTAAAACTGAGTTTTCTCATAACTATTGACATTGAAGTTTATAATACGTATTCTTTCAATCAGTACTGATTATTTTTGCAGCTTTTACTAAAGAGCTAGTTATTTGTATATCGGTGATAATTTGTCCTTCTCTAAAAAAGCTGTACTGTGCATGACTTAATCAACTTTAAAAAATGGTCTTTTCTTCCAATTAAAATGTTCAAATAATTATAGGCAATATCCACTTATCTGCATGAAGTGGCCAGTAGTAATGTTAACTCAGGCAGGGATGTCATTCTCCTAGAAGACTCACACTTGCACTCCACTCCATATCTTGTGTTTCACATTTTCAGTATTGTCATTTTCGTCCAAACGGCATTTGGCCAAATGGCATTCGGCCAAATGACCCTTACGGCCAAATGGCGTTCGGCTAAATGACCCGGAACCGTGCAACTGACACTGCACACTAAACACACTACGGTGAATTTCACCGTAATCTCAACAGCTGAACAGTTCGGTGAAATAGAACAAAATAAACGAAATAAACTTGCATATCACAATTTGTTTTACCGGACAATCGGAAAATCTTCATAGTAGTTTACGGAACAAGTTGCAGAAAGATGATTTTTACAGCACGAGTCGTAAATTTATCCTACGAGGCTTGCCGAGTAGGATAATTACGACGAGTGCTGTAAAAATCGAGTTCTGCAACGAGTTACGTACAACATTTTTTGCAATTTCGTAGAAGACCACTTGAGGGTATCAGAAATCATATCGGAATGCATTCACCATTATTTTACAATTTCTGTATTATTATTCATTACGCAACTCAAAACAGTTGCGTAATGAGAAAGCGTTGCGTAATGAACCATTACAGCACTGGTTTCAGTTAGGTAATGACTATTCCCGCACTGCATACTTCAGTGCAGGAAAGTAGGCCGTTTCATGACAGATTGGCGTGATGAAAAACAGCCTATTACGATGAGAAATTGCAAAAAATAATTTTCTCAACGAGTTTCAGGAAGGAAAGAATTCCTTAAGAAACACCTGGATAAACATTCTTGGACAAATTTATACAGAAATCTCTTAATAGAATTTTAGAGGAATTCTTTCATACTATATTAAAAAAAAAACCAAGACCCAGTCCCCAGGAATACTATCTAAAGAAATATCTTGACGATATCTTTAGAAATAAATTCAATGATATTTGGAAGAATTCCTTGAAAAAAAAATCATCGCCTGAGAATGTTGTGTTCAGTCGGGAGATACAGTAGTTGTCACTTGACAATCACGGATGAAAGGTGACTGCAGATTCTTGCCCACCAGATAGACGGTTGTTGAACAGTGTAATGATAATCTGACTCTAGTGGACAATTTAGGAGTACAAATGAGGAGGCACGTTACTCAAACTAAGAAAGTCTACGAGTGGAGAGAACGATCACGGATTCCGGAAAGTTTGGGACATCAGCTAACACCGTCATCCAACGAGCTGGCCACAGTGGTGCAACCCATCAATTCACAGCGACCGATGAGACAGAAGCAGATTCTTAGTCACTACGTACATAATGTAGCCTAGAAGCTACCTTAAATAAATTTAATCGAATAAACGCTATTTAAAATCGTCAGCAAATGGTTACTTATGTGATTTCGGGTTCAGTTTAGGGACTGATATTGGGGTAATGAAACCATTATTACTATTACATTATTGTTATTCATAAAGTAGTGTTACATCTTGATAATTTCCTTCCCTTCATAAGTGAGTTTTTCAATTGTTCAACATGCACCTCGATCCAGACTTCGGGATAAAATCGATTTATTTCTATATTAACCCCACTAGCTGGTGGTGACCAATCGATTAGGTTTTCAGCTCAAAAGGATGTTTGGTTCTCCAGTTCCGTGCTCTTGAAAATTTGAACTTTGGCTTCGATTCATCTTCACCTTAAGAAATTCGTGGATGAAGTGTATAAAATCCTTATCATCTGTTTCAGTAACTGGATAGGCTAAATAGCAAGTCAAAGAAAACTCATATAAACTAAACTACCAACTGAATTTTCAAATCTTTTCCAATCTGTAATTTTCCAATGCATTACATAGGTCCGTTACTCAACCTGAAAATTGAACAGAAATGCGTTTCGGACTTTGTTTTGCTCAATGTAACAGAAAAACGAGGATTTTACGTTTCATGCGAAAACGGCGCAGAGGTTGTATAAAGTTTTAGATAGTGATCTTTTTGGATGAAATCCGTCAACTTTTTAGGTCGCTTGTCCCCCCTGACGAAAATTTTAGCAAGCCGATGTCGATGTCAGTTACTTTTTGAAGCAGGAGGGGCATTTAGTCCGGGTTGTTTGGAAATGTCTAGATTCAGAATACTTCCAAAACAACTGTTTTATTTATGGAAGCTCCCTGTCGGATAAACTTTGTAAACAGAACTTGACTAACTTCATAAACATCACCTTGACGGAATCAGAATGAGAAATAATGCATTCATTGCAGCAATACAGCAATTTCCCATAGATGGGCAAAGTATACCTGTTTAACTTACAAAGCAGATGCTACTGGGTAATTAAAAACAAATTAAAGTTTACGGTCATAAGGAGACGCTTTATAATAAAGTTCATCACATGTGGAACTCTCTGTCTCTACTTGTCAATTCAAGTAACTAAAATTGTTAATTTTGTCTCTTTTCAGAACCAAATGTATATAACATTGTATAACGGCGGATATGTATGATATTGGAGTAGATCAGTACCGAATATGGATAAAAACGGTAAAAAATTAAAACCAACACGACCTCCGCACCGTAATCTCATAATATCTGTTGAGCGATTGCAAAAAATTGTCGGGTAAGACTGAAAACTATTCAAAATCGAAAAAAACAAGACATTCAAGACATCGTGTAAAGTTGATTCCAAGCTTGACTTATGATATGATGAGTTATGTATCGTGCAAAGGCTCATAATTATGTTATAAACTTGTTAAGAATCAAACATAAACGATGATATCTTCCATAAATGGGTAAGGTACCGTGGGGTAAGTGGATACAGAAAAATCAATAGTTAACTTCATTGTTATGTACAGTTAACGTTAATAATGTAATTCAAACTTTTTTATGTGGATAACAAATGAGGGACTATTATACTTCAAATCGTCATTTATTTCGATTTTTCTGATTGTTATGTATTGAGTATGACGGACTTAAAAATTTGGGCTAAATGATCCACTTGCCCTACCATGGTGGGGTAAGTGGATCACCATTAAAAAAATCTGTTCTCGAAACAAATGTGGTGTAATTATATATGAAAAGAATGATATTACTCTCGTTCTTGTTATAAGTGCTAGTAATGTTACATTTTAATACTTTGAAATTAAAATTTATCTTTATTTAATCAAAATATAATCAAATATATTTATATATTAGTTCACACTAATACGAACAAAATAAAACATTGTAACTAGAATAATTTGGAGAAAATTTATCCAATTCTACACAAAAGTTGTACAGAAGTATTGTTGGATTATTCCTAACGATGTTTTCGAAAAACAATCGTAGTTTAAAAATGTTAGTTACATTTACTTTTGAGTAACAAAATGAAATCCTTCCATTCTATTTATAAATATATGTGTATCATCTGTCTAGAACAATTTATATGGTCAAATAAGATACGATACTATGTTTTCAATTGTGAAATTAGTATATTTTGTTCTTTTGCAACTCAGCTTAGATAAACCACGAAAAGTTTCGTGTGAATTTAAAAAATGTTATTCTTTTATATATTGTATACCAAAAAAGTAAAAAAAACATTTAAGGGGTTTGATTCAAATTTTATATGGTCAATTTGACAAATTCAAGCTGGAAATGGAAGAAAATGAAGGAAAACATCATTTTCGGATATAAAGCTTATTGAAATTCTGGTAAGCGGTCTGCCAATAAATGATAATAATACTTGATCCACTTACCCCACCCCATTAAAAAGTAGGGGTAAGTGTACCATGTCGAATATATTTGTATTTATTTATAAAAATCACATATTTTTCATTGTGATTCCTTCAATTAGAACTGAAATGCTCAATATGTGTCGAAAAAAATAATAGAATTCGATTTTAGACAGAGGTACATTGGATTTTTTAATGATGGAAAACAATTTTCAAATTAACTAATTTCTGCAGCTAAAAAGTTTGCTTGTGTTAGTGTACGTGTAGTACCAGTTTTGCAACAGTATCAGTGTGGGCGTAAGAATATAACCTAAAAGGAAGCAATGGTGCGAAAACAATCAACATATTCAAGAATTTAGGCTTAATATTGACGAATGATCCACTTACCTCACTGATACACTTCCTCCACTGTACCTTACCAAGATTGCATAAACCAGGGCTGCCCACGGGCCGCATCCGGCTCGCGGAAGGTTCAATGATTCTTTTCATATTTGGTCGGCGTTAAGTCAGATTGGACCAAGTGACATTTTTCATATTTTGAGAAAAATGGTTTTAGAGTTCTTAATTTTTAAATTCGTTTAAATTTTGGTTCAAAATTTCTACACATCATTGCGCTACTTTCAAACTTTATAATGTGAAGTGATAATCATGAAAAATCATAAACCAAACCTAATAGAACGATTTTTTGATGAACTATGTGTACTTGGTCCACTCTGACTGAACTAAATATCACCGTTCAGTGAGTTGGTTCACTCTGACTGAAAAATTTCTAGGAAAATAATAATCATGTAATGTTTGAATGGTCAAACTGGGTGCATATCTCTAAGATTAACAGATACTCAAGACCCTTCGACACCAGTATCATAAATTCTTCAATAATCCATATCGTCAATCCCGAAATCAGTGGCATTACGATAGCTTAAACATTAAGGTTTTGCAGGGTCAGGGCATTGAAGACCAGAAATATTCAAATATGCGTTCAGTCAGAGTGGGGGATCTAGCACATTCCATACATACACCATAGAACTACCATAAACTTCTAGCAGACTATGAAATTGACTCAAAAAATGCAACAATCAATCAGTTTAGTGCTTTTCAACTCTTGGTCCGCTCTGTCTGCACAAAATTGTTGCATTTTCTGACCACTAATCCAGATATGGTAAATGGTCAAAAATCAAAATCAAATGCATCGAATTTAGTAATATTTATAAATTTCAATTGATGGATAAGTAGAAGAATCATTCAATGTCGAAAAATCTGACAAAACTCTTGAAATGTTTTTCATTTTCTCGCATTTCTCAGCGCGTTGATCATTTTCGCTGTCATGGTAATAAGCACTTGGTCCTCTCTGACTGAGCACTTCTATCGATTATTAATGATCATCCAAAGTAAATTTGTTGCATATCTCTCGCAGTTTACAGCATTCATCAAATCTGGTCAAAGTGAAATGGAGGTAAGGTAATTTCGCATATAATGGAGAATATTCCAATTTTCTCAAGTTTTGTACTTGGTCCCCTCTGACTTAACGCCGACCATTTGTCTTGCTAACTATTCTACCAACATGACGTTAAAATATACTATGACTTAATTTTCAAATGATGTTCACGCATTTGATTTAACTCGATATTAACTCATTACGCGTGGTAGGACAATTATGGGTGAAATTATGAAAAAATCCACGTGCTCGGCTGGGATTTGAACCCAGGACTCTTGTATGCTAGACGAGCGCTTTACCAACTAAGCTACCGAGCCACTTGGTGACCCAATAACTGAGTTGGTTACAAGCTTAGAATTCAAATCTCCACAAACCACGCAGACAACTCAGAACAAAAACAACATCGAAATGTCTATGCTTCCAGCCATCTCAATGTATCAATTTCAACGGCTCTACAAGTTTCCGAACAAAAAATGACACCTTAGTCAATTGCGACGCCCGAATTCCGAAGCCGCTCATCAAAAAAGACATCAATTACGCCCAACTGGTGCCGGGCCCTGGAGCTTCAAAGACCCCACAACCATTCCTTACGTCCCCTTCACCAATCGCTCCGACAATAAGTGGCACTGAATGAAAAACAACCGTGGTGACCAAATCGCCATCTGACACCACCCCGCCTTCCTTTCTGCGTCCGACCTAATCTCCCGGCCAGGGATGAGAAAAGTACTGGAGCAAACATTTACCGCCTCTACATTTACATCTTTCTACACGACCATCAAAATCCAAAGCAAACCATGACGGTTCAAAACAAAAAAATGTCACGGCTCTTCAAAAATGTAATCTTCTTCTTCCTAACGTTTTTCAACCCCGAATGCGAAATGACTCGAGCACAGTGGTGACACGATTTTTGCGGTTTTCGGGGTTTTGCATTTTTGCTCGATAAAGGCAGTATGAAATTGAACTTGTTTATATGTATCGTAACGGAATGATTGTGGTCTTTCTGTTAGAGCTAATAGATTTCAATTAGTTGAAAACACAAGCAAAATATTAGCGATTGAATGATTTAACACTTTTTTCAATCATTCAGCTTGGAATGGCTGCCCGAAAATGGTCATAGTGGAGAGACAAAAACAGTCAAGCAGTGTGTGAACCGTTGGCAGCGCAACGCCTGATGGTATTGATGCTGCTGCTGCTTTGTGTTTTGGTGGAATGGCAGAATCGATGAACTGTGGTGAATTGTGGTCACAGTTCCCAAGACTGCTCCCGGCATTCACTTTGGAGCATAAAAGCCCCGAACAGGGTAGTTTGCTTCTTCAGCAGAAAGCGGAAAGATATAGAAATAATAAAATGAAACACATCTCCGGCCTCCGCCGATGCAGCCGCCGAATGCCATCATCCCGAGAGTGATACGGGCCTTCCTACCACTACTACCGGACTGACCCCGGAGTTAACCCTTGCAGGACGGATGGGTTATTTATTATCCAGCTTCTATATTCGGCAGCATAATTTCGATGACGAAAGGTAAGTACACAGTGTCTTGGGAATTAAATGGTATAGTACTATATTCGGTTTTTCATATACTGCCGTTATAATTGTCCCATGTTCTAAAATATGCAATCGAGAAAAACGCGTTTAAAGATTTTAACACATTTAGGCCTCGTATTGACCAGGTGTGTGGTAAATTGAATTGAAATCTTTACAACAGTATAAAGAATAGCGTGTTGATTAGAGTCAAGAGTTTTATTATGGGAATAAAGAAAATTTAGCTACGAAATTCAAAGTGGGACTGTTATGCCTAGAAATACGGGGTTTTTGGTGAATTTCTACGCATAACAGTCCCACTGATATTAGTGACCAATTATGTGCTAAGCGTAATGCTGTAGATGACCGTTCTTACGTATAGATTGTACAGAATGTAGCGGAAGTATATCCTCGATACTATCTTATGGCACCTAATGACGGCTCAAGTGACACGTGCCAAACGGAGCCACGTGTGGGGAAGTGGAGAAATACGATTTTATAGTTTGGGATGGAAAGCAAAGTTTTCTGTATGTGTGATAATGAGACAATGTATGAGTTAGTTAAAGGAAGAGTGGATGAGTAAGTTAGAGAGTTTATAAGATGTTATAAATTAATCTATCGACTCTTCCAGCTGCAGGCTTGACAGAAACTCATCTGCGAGTTCAAGGTTATTTTGCGGAGTAAATATCGAACTCAAAATTCACGACACAAACCTTCACACGATTTGACTTTTCTTTGGACTTGGTTTGCAAAATCATGATTTTTGATACATCGCAAATAAAGCTTCAGAACCATCAACATATTTGCCACTTGCATCGAAGAACCAATTACCCAGAATAACCCAGTATGTGACCAGGTCACCCAAAACCTCTTGAACTATTCTTCTTTTGACATGACTTTGACTTCTTCTTGACTACATCAAGTTTGATGTGTCGCAAGATAGGTCTCAGAATCGCCAATATAATAACTACCTCTTTTGGAGAACAGGGTACCCAAAACAACCTGGCATGTTATCAAGTTACCCAAGAACCTTTGAATTACCCTTCTCTAGCCTTGATTTGGGAATTTATGTAGCTTGATGTTGCCAGCTAGGTTTCATAACCGATGGTTTAGAGGCCATTTCTCCCAGGGAACCGGGAATTCGGAACAATCCGACATGTGGTCAAGTTATTCAAACACATTTGAACCACCTTTAGACATGATTTGCAAATTCATGAAAATTGATATGTCGCAAGCCAGGTTTCAGATTCGCCAATATAATATGGCCACTTCCACCAATGAACCGGTATTCGGAAAAACCAAGCATGTGGCCAAGTCATCCAAAAACATTCGAACTATTTTTATTTAGACTTGGTTTGCTAAATCATGAACTTGATTTGTCGCAAGCCATGGACTCGAAAATAAAAAAATAAAACAGGTTGTGTTCCACATGGGATGTAAAGCCAACGTAAGAAAGTGTTCAAAACGATTTTCCCAAACACCAGCTAATTCAAAACTGCCTACTGACTATTTTGTTCGAGATCAGCGCAGCCAATTGTATAATGTGACAGTTATGCGTATAAATACAGTAGTGGGACAGTTATGCGTAGAAATTCAACAATGGGACAAATTGACTTGGCTAGCTTTTCATTGAATTTCCGAACAAAGTTAATTTTTGGTGTGTGTTTTCTAAAACTATACGTAAAAATAAACTGTTTAATGACAAGAAGTCAAAATGCACAAAAAGTAACATGGGACAATTATGCGTATAACGGCAGTATATTTATAGCATAGGTATACCATTAAACAGCTCGGGAATTTATTGTCGTCCTGAAAGGGTTAAGACAGAATTGAAATCCGAACAAGAGTGGCGGTCGTTGTCTTCGGGTCGGGATCGGGAGAAAAATGAGAGTTGCCTCCGGGATGGGGTGCTCCACGACGATGATGATGATGGGCTCCGCACCGCCTGTTGAAAGGGTTTTTAGTCCGCGGGTTGAAACATATCTCCGCGAGACAGAACCACCGATAGCAGAGAACCAGGCGACGGATGACAACTGGGGCGTTAAGTGTAAGGCCCGATAGGCGGACAACATTGTTGATTGTCGAGGAATGGATAGCGGATGACTGACGGAGACGAGCCTCAAAGCGCTCTACCGACCAAAAGAAGGCGAGGCGAGGCGGCCTGGAACATGTCACACCCGATCGAAGTAAATCAATCTCAATTGAGAGTCGACCAGCCCGATCCACAGTTCGATTACGTGGGTGGACGACGAGCGACGACTTCTTTATTTGTCCAAGCAATTGTCGGCGACGTAAAACTCCCAGCACCAGATTGAGCAGTTGAGCATTCACATTTATTGACGGCAATGGCAGCAATCGACACAACGACAACTCATTCCATCTTCGGAGACGTACTTGGGGGACGGAGTCGTCGTCGTCGGGATAATAACAATTAAAATTAATCAGAATATTGAATACGATTAACACTACTGCGGTCGTGGCAGATAAGTCGCAACTTTTTGTAAAATATCTAAACATTTTTCCAATCAGTTTGCTTCCCTCCATCAGTAAACTTTTTGAAAAGGTTATTTTAAACAGAATGATGGTCCACATCAACGAAAATTCAATTTTTGCCAATGAACAGTTCGGATTCCGCCATGGACATTCGACCACTCATCAACTTTTACGTGTAACAAATTTGATTCGTTCCAACAACTCTGAAGGCTATTCTACTGGTCTTGCTCTGCTAGACATAGAAAAAGCATTCGACAGTGTTCGGCATGAAGGTTTGATCGTAAAATTAAAAACTTTTTTGTTTTTCTAACATTCATTGTTAGAATAATTCAAAGTTAATTGTCAAATCATACACTTCAGGCTAATTATCAGAATTCCAGGTCTAAAAGACTTCCTGTAAAAGCTGGTGTTCCTCAAGGCAGCATTTTGGGACCAATATTATACAATATTTTCACATCTCACTTACCTGAGTTACCTCAGGGATGTAAAAAATCTTTGTTTGGAGATGACACAGGCCTCTCCGCCACAGGACGAAGTCTGCGTGTCATCTGTGATCAATTGCAAAAAAGTTTGGATATTTTTTCTTCATACTTGCAAAAATGAAAGACTTCTCCTAATGCTTCCAAAAATCAACTGATAATATTGCCACATAAACCAAAAGCTCTTTATTTAAAACCTTCAAAAAGACATGTTGTCACGACGTTTCCTGAGGGGTTTCAAAAAATTGGTCAGATGAAGTTAAGTATCTAGGGCTCAGGCTAGATAAGAATTTAACTTTCAAAAATCACATTGAAGGCATTCAAGCCAAATTTAACATATATGTAAAATGTCTCTATCCCCTTATTAATAGAAAATCAAAACATTGTCTTAAGAACAAGCTTTTGATATTCAAACAAATTTTCAGGCATCCTTGTTGTATGCTGTACAAAAATGGACTAGCTGTTGTAATATCAAGAAGAAAGCTCTGCAGAGAATTCAAAATTAAATTTTGAAAATGAAGCTTCCTCCCTGGTATAGTACCAATGAGTTACATAGAATATCCAATGTTGAAACATTGGAACAAATGTCAAATAAATTAATTAATAATTCCAGACAAAAATCGTTACAATCGTCTATAGCCATATTTTTTCTATATTTAGGTTAAGTTAGGTTAAGTAAACTGAAAACGTGTTTTTTTTCTCTTATAAGCAGGTGAAATCAAGTCACCTGTAAAAAATCTGAACTGCTGCGGCAAATGAAATGAAATGTAATATGTTGATAACAAAATGTTAATAAAATCTTAAATTTGTTTTACCAAGTTAGGATGATAGTGTTGTCTAACACAGAACACCTAGATATAAGAAACGAATTTAATGTTTGGAATGATCCTACACGGGAAAAAATTCTGTGGTAATAATTAATATTGTAGCTGACTACGCCCATTCTTGAAACTACCATGGAATTTTAGACCAATTTACTATGTTTACGGCACATCCCACCATATAACTGGTACATTTGACAGAAATAATTTACAACAATCTGATTTCGACTACAGACATGGTAAAATCAAGCGCATTTCTAGTCTGCTGAAAATTGCCGGTGCGAGCGCTTAAGTTAACCCCCTAAAATAGTAGTTCTTACCGCACAATTTTTTTTGCGTGTAATAAAGAAACTAAAAATAAATGAACAATTGTGCTGTAAATTTGGGTTGACAATATCTAGGTGATCTGAAATTGTTAGAACTCTCAGGTCAAGTCATATTCGATTTCTGAGGTTCAACAATTGTAGTTTTTGTTTATTATGGCTATCAGTTTTAGATATATTCCATTAGAAAACTTGGTTGTTGCAGTCGGCTAAGATGTTGGCAAACTGCAAGTCATTCAATTCAGAATTTTTCTGTGACGTTCCAGTCAATTGAGTTAAATGCGAGACGTTTCACGGGACACTTTTCAGTGCGGGACAAAATCTCAAAAACTGGAAAAAATGTTTTTTGGATAGTACCAATGAAAAAACATTTAATAGACATGTGTTTCTGGTTTAAACTTAAGCGTTCGTTGCATTTCGGAATATCTCCAGATTTAGATAACCAATCGATCGACACAAATTCTTAACAAAGGAGTTGTTTTGGGAAAACTTGTAAACAAATGGTGCCAAAATATCAACAAAAAAATTGTTATTGAGATTTAAATATTTTTGTAGATGATTAAATGATGCTCCTAGTAGAGGAGTTAATATCTTTAAAGAGTATTTTTTATTCGTAGATAAAATTATATATTATTATTATACTTGGTAGGCCGAATGAATTAAAATACTCTGTCACAAACTTCACACCAAATGACCATTTTCCACACTTTTTCAATAAAAACGAATTTTTGTATTAAACTTAACACTATAATGAGATCTGTCCAGCACAATGAACAAAATAATGTATCGTAAAACTGGCTATATTTGATAATGCTGATAACTTTGATAATGTAGGACTCACACCATACTAACGAAATGATTTATTTTCTGTTAATCAGTTAAGTATAAGATTGCATAATAAAAGAGTATTAGTATGACACTCTATGTCAGAGCTATTTGCATTTAAATCGATAACATTTTAGGCTTTATATTCGAACATTAAAAAATTGATGCGATTTTAGCATTTTTGAAAAATCGGTTCTACGTTCACAATTTGATGATGTTTTAAATATGTTATTACTTTTCCTTGACAGTCTAGTTACAGTTGAACTTAAATTTGGTCGCAAATATTTTAGCGAAAAACATTTTCACATAGTCAGAGATTTACATATAACTTCTCGAGATATGCAACGCCGTTTAAGCGATAAACCACCTATTCAATTTTGTTCGATATAAACAAGTTTACATTACAAAATCGAACGATTTATGTAAAATTCAATATAACACAGCGTAACAAAAATGACATTTTTGCGTGTCTCATGGATCAAATTAAGTGTCACTAGTAGGTTTAGGGTTGCTGAATCTGATGCCGATTTCAGAAATTTCCCAACACGTCACAATTTTTAGCTACAGGTCGCCAAAGTTGTATAAAACACTGGTTTGATAGATGTTTACATGAAACATGAAGAATGCAAAACAGAACTTCAACACTCTTTTTAGATATAATTTAGTTGAAGTTGGACGATAAAATTTAGATAAAATTGATTTTTTTTAACATGCTTGTAGTCTCCACACAAAACTCTTTGTTTCTTTTATATGACAAAATACAATACTTTTCTAAAACACCCAAAAATAACTTTTTAACATCGATAGTATGCTCAAAGCAAATCAGCTGTCTTACAACACAGACTTACAAGCTGGCAAACTTCATTCCTTGTTGTGCGCTTGAACAAGTTAGTTCAGTTTTTTGCAGTCGGCTGCTTTTTTTGGTTTTTTTATTTCTTCCACCGCCCGTGTGGTTTTTACCAATTGTGCCTCTAGTGCTTAAAACCGCGCGCATCGAAGGAAGCGAACCAGGTTGGCAAGGGTCAACGGGTATCGTTCCACCGATAATTGTTCCCCCGCATACATCTGCTGCGAGGACGGCGAGACATATTTGCCTACCTACGACGTGGAAGGCTAGCTGCTGTGCCGTCATCAAACGGGAACGGATAAGTAGCAATTTTTCTATACCTATCCATACTCTATTGAATTGCCTTCGCATCTCCCGAACAAACAGTGTTGAGTTCAAGGTTGTTTTTCGCTTCTCCTCTGTCTCTCTCCCGGTGCAAATTTGTTTGCAGGGTTAGGGGAAGGGTGTACAAAATAGTCCACTGACTGATTTTTTTTTTCTTTTCAAAAGTTTTTTTTTTTTTATTATAGTTTTGCCTTTATAGGGGAGGTGTGTACAAAATAGTCCACTAATTGATTAATATTTTCCAATCGCTTTAAATTTTTTTTGTTTGTTTTTTTTTTTTTTTTTTCTCTATACTTTTTTTTTTATTATTATTGTCGATTCGGTTGCGGTTGGATTTTTTCCCGCATGGACGAATCGGATGGAGGCGATACGCCTCCTAAAGATCTCGTTGCTCGAACGCGGTTTTATCAACCGTCTTCGGCTGGGCCTTGGGTTGTCTATTTCCGGCGCAAAAATAAGATTTTGAATGTGCTCTCGATCTCTAGAGAGCTGACGCGTAAATATCCTGGGACCGTTATTCACCAAGTGAAGCAATCCAAGCTGCGTGTAACTGCACCTAGTTACAAAGCAGCGAATGAAATTGCTCAGCATGAGGCTTTTACTGTGGAATATTATGTGTATATTTTGGCCAGAGAGGTTGAGGTGGAAGGGAAAATCATCGACGCGAGTCTGACATGCGAAGACATTAAGACTGGCAAAGGCGTTTTTGAGAACCGGTCCATTCCTGATGTGGCTATACTGGATTGTAAACAATTACAATCAGTTTCCATGGAAGGCAATAAGAAAGTGTTTTCGCCGTCAGCCTCGTTTCGTGTAACTTTTCCTGGTTCCGTTCTCCCTAAATTTGTTTGCATTGATAGTGTTTTTTACCCAGTGCGCCTTTACGTGCCGAAGGTATTCAATTGTACCAACTGCAAACAGCTTGGTCATAGTGCTAGCTTTTGCGACAACAAGCCCCGTTGTGGTAAATGCAACCAAGCTCACTTGGAAGATGATTGCACACAGGAAGCTGAAAAATGCAGCTACTGTCGTGAGGATCTTCATGACTTGCAGAAATGCCCGGCATACAAAAGGCGCATTCGAAATGAGAGTCGCTCCATTGTGAAGCGCTCCAAGAAGACGTATGCGGAAATGGTGAAAGCTTTAAATCCGCCTGCAAAAGAGTCTTCATCAGCCATCCCAGTTGGTAACTCTTTTCAAGAGTTGTCTTCCGACGAAGCGAACGACGACGAAACTGATGGGGGAGATTCTTCGGAGGTACACGCACCCGGAAAACGAAAGTCTCCATCTTCTCCGGGACTGCGCCGTAAGGTAATGAAATCTTCCCTCAAAAGTTTGCCTAATTCCAAAGGAGGTGGGGCAAATTTGAAATTGCCGAAGAAACAGGTCCTTGATGCTTCCGTTCCGTGTTGCAGCAAAGATCTGACGCCCCCGCCTCCACCGATTAAATATACTTCGAAAAGAAGCTCTAGACAAGATAGCAAGAAAAAAGCTACTGAAGTCCCTTGCTCTTCCTCGAAAACCCCCCGGGCCAAGCGAGGACTGATAACTTTTACGGCCCTTGTGGATCGCATATGTGATGCCCTCGGAGTTTCAGACTCATTCAGAGGCATACTCGACCTTTTTCTCCCCGCAATAGAAGAGTATCTCAGGGAATTGACTATCTCGTGGCCCCTCCTTGCTTCGATCATATCTTTCGATGGCTAATTCATCAAGTGAGGTACAAGATATGATCACTGTGTTACAGTGGAACTGTCATAGTCTAAAACCTAAATTAGACACATTTAAGTTTTTGCTTCACAATTCCGATTGTGATATATTTGCACTCTGTGAAACATGGCTTTCTTCTGAAGATGATCTTAACTTCTACGATTTTAACATTATACGCCAGGATCGAGATGATAATTACGGGGGTGTGCTTTTAGGGATCAAAAAGTGCCATTCATTCTACAGAATCCCCATCCCGACTCATCCAGGCATAGAAATCGTTGCTTGCCAAATAAACGTAAAGGGTAAAGATCTTTGCGTAGCTTCTGTTTATATTCCTCCAAGAGTTTCAATAAACCGCCATCATCTCTGGAATGCAGTCTCCATGCTCTCATCCCCAGTTTTAATACTGGGTGATATGAACTCACATGGTACTGGATGGGGCGAATCTTATGACGATTATAGAGCGGCTATTTTCTATGACTTATGCGACGATTTCAACTTGAACATTTTGAACACAGGTGAAGTGACACGTATTTCATCCGACGGCAAAGAAAGCCGCATTGACCTATCTTTGGGTTCAAGTTCACTATCATTCGATTGCATGTGGAAGGTGATTGATGATCCCCATGGTAGTGATCATTTGCCCATAATAACGTCTATCAGAAATAATTGTGAAAGGTCAGAGCAGTCAATTCAGGTTCCTTACGACCTCACTAGGAATATCGATTGGCAAAAATTTGCATCAGCGGTAACTTTTGGTATCGAAACATTCAACACACTCCCACCGTTGGATGAGTATCGATTCCTAACAGAATTGATTTATAAAAGTGCATTAGAATCCCAAAAACAACGAGTTCCAAGTGCATCCTTCAAAAGACGACCAGCCACACCTGGTTGGGATGATGAATGCACTCAGTTGTATCGAGAAAAATCTAATGCCTTCAAAGCTTTTCGTAGATATGGTACCTCAGAACTTTATTTAGAGTACTCGAAGCTCGAAAAAAGACTGAAGAATCTTATTAAAGCGAAGAAGCGTAGCTATTGGCGACGTTTTATCGATGGCCTCTCACGAGAAACTTCAATGACGACGCTTTGGAGAGTGGCTCGCAACATGCGAAACCGCTCATCCTCAAATGAGAGTGACGAATACTCCAATCGTTGGATATTCAATTTCGCAAAAAAGGTCTGTCCAGACTCAGTTCCAGCTCAACCGCCATTCTGGGAAACCCAGAGAGACGATGCGTTGGACAGACCATTCACTATGCTGGAATTTTCTATGGCTCTTCTTTCATCAAACAACTCCTCTCCGGGACGCGATATGATTAAGTTCAATCTTCTTAAAAATCTCCCCGATATCGCTAAAAGACGGTTGCTTGACCTGTTCAACTCTTTCATGGAACACAACATTGTTCCACCTGAATGGAGACAGGTCAAAGTAATAGCTATTCAAAAGCCTGGGAAACCAGCGTCTGATCATAATTCGTACCGCCCGATTGCTATGTTATCATGTTTAAGGAAATTGTTAGAAAAAATGATCCTATCCCGACTCGATCACTGGGTCGAATCAAACAACATGCTTTCCAGTACTCAATTTGGCTTTCGCAAGGGCAAAGGAACAAACGATTGTCTAGCGTTGCTTTCATCAGATATTCAACTAGCCTTTGCTGACAAGGAGCAATTGGCTTCGGTTTTCTTGGATATTAAGGGCGCTTTTGATTCAGTTTCCATAGAAATATTGTCAGCAAACTTGCACAATAGTGGACTACCTGGAATATTAAATAATTTCTTGTACAATCTGTTGTCAGAAAAACACATGAGCTTCACTCTCGGTCAACTGACAACTTCCAGAATTAGCTATATGGGCCTTCCCCAAGGCTCATGTCTGAGTCCCTTGCTTTATAATTTTTATGTTAAAGATATTGACAACTGTTTGGAAGAACCATGCACGCTTAGACAACTTGCAGATGATGCTGTGGTCTCTATGAAGGGCCCACGAGCAGAAATCCTGCAAAGACCATTGCAAAATTCCCTTGATAATCTATCCACTTGGGCTAGAAATTTAGGGATCGAGTTTGCGCCGCAAAAAACTCAACTGGTTGTATTTTCAAGGAAGCGGAATCCAGCCCAACTGAAGCTTAAGCTTTTGGGAATAGACATCGACCAGTCTTTGACTTCAAAATACCTTGGGGTCTGGTTTGATTCAAAAGGCACTTGGCGAACCCATATTAGGTATGTAACGGAAAAATGCCAACAAAGGATCAATTTTCTACGAACAATTACCGGAACATGGTGGGGTGCTCACCCGGAAGACCTCATAAAACTCTATAAAACAACCATTCTCTCTGTTCTAGAGTATGGCTCTTTCTGTTTTCTCTCAGCAGCAAAATGCCACCTGATTAAATTGGAACGAATTCAATATCGTTGTTTGCGTATCGCCTTAGGGTGTATGCACTCGACACATAATGCGAGCCTAGAGGTTCTGGCAGGGGTTTTACCGCTACAGAACCGATTCTGGGAGCTCTCGCTAAGAATACTTATTAAATGTGGAGTGAGCAACACACTGGTAATCGAAAACTTCGAAGAACTGCTCAAACTGAATACTCAGTCAAAATTCATGCGAGTTTATCTCTACTACATGTCATCTGACATTAGCCTTCCATGTTATAACCCTCCACGTGTACGCTTCACCAATGACAGTTCCTCTGTTGAATATGATCTGTCCATGAAACAAGATATTCATGGAATTCCAGATCAACTTCGATGTATAACTATTCCACGTATTTTTAACGCAAAGTTCCAGAATGTCGATTCCTACAGGAGATATTTCACTGACGGGTCACGTATAAATGGATCCACTGGCTTCGGTGTCTTCAATGAAAATTCTTCCGCCTTCCGAAAACTTCAAGAACCTTGCACGGTTTATGTTGCTGAGCTGGCAGCAATCAACTTCGCTTTGGGGATGATCTCTAACATGCCCGCAGACCACTTCTTCATCTTCTCGGATAGTCTCAGTTCTATTGAGGCACTCCGATCGATGAAACCTGTAAAGCATGCATCTTACTTTCTTACAAAAATAAGAGAGCAGATGTGTGCACTGGTCGAAAGATCATATAAGATTACCTTTGTATGGGTCCCCTCACATTGCTTAATTTATGGCAATGAGAAGGCGGACTCTCTCGCAAAGGTGGGCGCTGAGGAAGGTGAGATTTATGATAGACGAATTTCACACGATGAATTTTTTCATTTAGTACGTCAAAGTTCTCTTCACGGTTGGCAAAGCGATTGGCTAAATGGCCAACTGGGACGGTGGTTACATTCCATAATTCCTAGAGTTTCCTTGCGAGCCTGGTGGAAAGGCTTGGACGTAAGTCGAGATTTCATTCGCGTGATGTCAAGACTTATGTCCAACCATTACTCGCTAGATGCACATCTACACAGAATTAACCTCGCGCTGAGCAATATTTGTAACAGGTGTGGTTCCGGTTATGATGACATCGATCACGTAGTTTGGCAGTGCTCGGATATGGACGCCTCCAGAGCGCAACTTTTGGATACCCTCGCGGCCCGAGGTAGACAACCCTATGTTCCAGTTAGAGATGTGTTGGGAACCCGCGATCTTATTTATATGGTCGCAATTTACGATTTCCTTCGCTTGTGTTGTATAAAAGTTTAATTCTCTTGTGTTCTCTTCCCCAGTTTTTTTTTTTTGTGTTTTGTCCCCTTTGTGTTGGATTGAGGATCCTGGCCATCCGGCAGTCGAATACCGGCAAGAAATCGCTACCAACGCCATGAAACGAAAATCAAGACGCCACGTTATACCTCCCGGATGAGCTGCTGAGAACCCTGATCCCAATCCCTACCATGTCCTTCCTTAAAAAAAAATGTGACCACTAACCTCGAGCTGCCACGAGTACCCTGGCCCCATCCCATATTAATGTTGAACTGAAAAAGCCAATTAATTGTATGTAATAAAAATACAAAAAAATGAATTTTGGCTCCGTAAAGCGTTAAACGCATTTGAGCCTCAAATAAACGAAATAGATAAAAAAAAAAAAAAAAAGCTGGCAAACTTGCATGCAAGTTGGCTGATATAGTCAAATTTTGCATTTTCAACTGACAATATCTCAAAAACTAGGCGTGCTATGATATTTTTGAAAACGACAATGGATTCAGCAACCCTTAATTAAGGCTAAGTAGCCCGTCATTCGTTTTGGCAACAATGATGACTTTTCAGCTTGCATTTCAAAGTGATAAAACTCAGTCTCGATAGCTTATATCGACTTGAAAAAGTATCACTGTACGCGCTAACATGCATGAAGTATGCTGATACTTTTTCAGCTGAGTCAATGCAAAACCAACTGATTATCTTTGATTCGAAATCGTGAGATGAATGAGCAACAATCATCAACGACGCGTACAAATTTCAATGGCGGCCTACTTCGCTTTAAGTAAATAGCGGTATTTTGATGCTTGAGACAAAAACGTGTTCCGCAGTGTAATCATAACAATAAATAATCAATATTGAGTCAAGAAATATAATTTAAACTGATAATTGTTTATCACATGTTCGATTGAACTAGAAAGGTGATTTTTTCCATGAACTCTGTACTTAAACGCATAAAATGTACTCTACGTTCTTTATGAAAATTCTCCAATTCAGTGCCAACTACGATGATGTCAAACAGTAAGTTGGTTGTGGATTCCCTTGTGTTTACATATCCATTATCAAAGTTACCCCAAACCAGAAAACTGACTTTCAATTTTATGAAAAAATATAGTTCCATATTCAATGAGTCTTTATGCATTCTATCAATCGATAGCTAAGCTGCTAATACTTGTTTTAAAAACATTTAATATAAATTTTTGAAACATGATAATAAAATATTCAGAATATATAACAAAAAACTATCAAACTTACCCCATTTTGCGGTAATTAGTTAAAAAATATTAATTTATAACATCCGAATCGAGAAAAATATTCATTTTTTTTTCTGGTCTAGATGATTTTAGACGTATGATGTTTTAGAGAAGCTATTCGTTATCAAATTTCGCATCTTTATAGAAAAAATGTAGGACAAGTTTGTCTCCATTAGGTTTACAATGTTGAATCAAATTTTTTTGTTTGACGAAATTTTTGGTTGCACTAATCAGTTTAAGGGTAGTTAATTTTCATGTAAATTTTCTTAATTTTTCAATATAACAATATCGTCGTTTTATCCAGAAAAGCCTTCAAATTCCAATAGAAGAAATGTTGATATGAATCGACAGCATGCTTTCCCAGAAAGTATGGGCACTACTTCACCAAACTGCCATTTCAAGACCAATGCAGGTATACATCTGATTTTCACACATTTGATTCTTGCACCTGTAAAGAGCAAATTTTGAATGTTGGTTTTATCGCTACCTGTTTGTTGATGGTGTTATATATCTAAGAGCTCCTTTCATCAGTTTAGCACAAATCACACTATTTCTGAGTGGTTTTGTTGAGCGAATTTTACACTAGATCAGAAGGTATGTACAAAAAGTTCTGAGCAAATATATTTATCAGTACCGATACGATTATTGATCAAACTTTTACTTATTTTCAATTAAAATCTTACGTGTATGAAATACTACTCAAGCAACAAAAAATCTGATTGCACCTGTGTTCGAATTGAAAATGAATAAAAACAAGTCCGCGTATTTACTCAAAAAAAAAAAGAATGAGCATTTATTATTCAAAAGTATAGAAATTTGACATAAGGAAATCTGAAATGAATTATTTTTATTCATATTGAAAACACCTGACATGACATTTTCATGATATTGTAGAGAGAAAAACTGACGTTTTTTTTTCAACTTATCATATTCCATTCTTACAATGCCAAATAACATTTTAAACATAAAAATCATGTGCAACAAATAAAATACAATGTACTTAAGCTCATCATGGTGATTTTTTTTTTTTTTTTTGATGAAATCACGTTTCCCAAGTTAAATTTCCACAAAACAAAAAAAGGAAATATATATATATATTTTTTTTTTTTATGAGGTTTTAAACCTGCATATGTTCATTCACCTCAAAGTGAAAATGTGCTGAACAGCTAAGAACTGATTTTCTTTTATCAAAATTTGAATGTTAAATATTATTTTATATTAAAAAAAAATAATCACAGGTCTTATTGGAAATACCCATAAGAAAAATACAGAACATTGTAAGCGTTTATGTAATAATACTATGATTCTCGTTATCCAACACGTGCCCATACTTTCTGAGACACCCTATAATGACATCCTAGAATTCCTTAGTTTTTTTTATGATAATAAATTTTTAAGCTGTTTAATGGAATACCTTTAAGTAGATGAAAAACCAAATTGAGTACTGTACCATTTAATTCCACTAGAGTTTGTATTCTTTGACACGTACGCATATTTCGACCTCAACTGTAGGGCCGCCTTCAGTATCGTGTACTAGACTCGACTTGTACACGACACTGAAGATGGCCTTACAGTTGAGGTCGAAATACGCGTATCTGTCAAAGGATACAAATTCTAGAGGAATTAAATGGTAAAGTACTAAATTCGGTTTTTCATAGTTTGTTTGCTTATAATATCTAAAAAGAAAAACACTATTGATTTTTAGAAACCATTGTAGAATTTTTGGAAGAAATTTTATAGAGCTGTCTGGAAAAATATGTGTAGGAATTATTGAGAAAAAATTATGGAAAATTCCCTGGAATTTCTGGAGGAATTCTTTAAAAAAATCACGGGAAGAACAACTGCATGAATACCTGCAGGAACTGCTGGAGAAATTTGTGGAATACTACTTGTAGAATTATCAGAAGGAAGAACTGGAAGAATCTCTTTGACAGTTCATGGATTTATTTTATTATTTTTGGATTCACTGAAGGTATCTCTTGCAGATAATTTAAAGTAATCCCTGAAAAGAGGAATTCAAGGAGGAATCCCCGAAGTGAACCTTAGTAGAATATCTGAAGCCATTGCTGGAGGAATTGCAAGATGAAGAAGATGAACAAAAACATTCAGATGGATTTTGTGGAATCCCTGAAGATGTATCCAGAAAAGAATACGAAGAATTCGAAAAAAATACCAATGAAAAACTTATAAAATTTGCGTTGCGTTGTGTTGTGTTGCGTGGTAACGGAGTATTTCGTAGATTGCATACTGATAACTGTCATGTTATTTACTTTACCACCAGTAAATCAATTGTCAACAAACACGCAGTAACAAAGACATTGTCGTCTCCTAGTCTTGTTGCAACTAGCGTTTTCAATTTTCCCGGGATTTGATTTCTTGAAAACGTAAAAGTTAAGCTTATTCGATGGATTTTTTTTGAAATTATTCATATTTCATGTATATTATACTTTTGACCAGTAGATTGGTACGGTTATATCTCTTTGTTGTGAGCAATTTATTTATGTTTCTTCAGAAAACATATGTACGCTTCATTTTTTGCTGGCTTCAAAAAACATGTTTATACAATTCAGCAGTACTCCATGTGCAGGTCAATCGTATGAAGTTCTAATAATATTTGCCGAAATTTAATCAATATTTTCGAACACTAGATTAAAAGCATACCAAATAGAAACTATGAAAACTTTATAAGCCTACTCAAATCATGATAAAGACCCCTCGATAGTTCGTTAATTGTAATACATATAAACTTTCTTGGAAAAAACATTTAGTCAAAAATATATGCATTTTTCAAAAACTGTTCAATTAAGAAAAACAAACAATATGCATCCAAATATAATTAATGACATTGGTTGATATGAAAAAATTGTGCGATAGTTTTTATTTGAATATAGATGGTTAATTCTTTATAGATAAAGTGCTTCCCGGGAAATATGGGAATCCCGGGAAACAGAAAATCTTTTCCCGGGAAACGGGAATCCCGGGAAATTCCATTTCCCGGGAAGGGTTCCTGGGATTGGAAACTCTAGTTGCAACAATTCTACTCGGCAACAACAATTTATCACCACTTGAACAGAATATGACGATGATCGTTCACCTGGTGCCCAGCGATTATCTAGGCTTTGCATTGCAATTTTCGAGAACTTTCTCCGTGTTGGTAAACATTGCCACATTATCGAACAGCATCCACAAAACAAATTCGATTTTGTGTTTAGAATAACAGATTAATCACGAGTTGAAACGGTTGCAACAACGTTTCCCCTGATTTTATCCCAATACGCAAAAGTTGAGATAAACGGTTGTGAGTGCGCTTGCTTTGTTGTTCGTTCCTCGTCTGTTTTGATGACAATTTGAGTCACTGTTTACCACCCGTTTTCTAATTATAATTAGTAATAAGTAATAAGTAATTACTTATGAATAACTACTTTTGATGAAATAGATATTCAATTGGAAGTCAAATATGAAAAAAACATGACACTTGGGACACATGGGAGTGACGATGCTGAGAAATGTAACATCACTCCATGCGCGTGTCTTCCAGGGATGGGGCACAGGTATTTCCATCTTGTGTTCTAGCTTAAGAGCTTTAATTTAAACTTCATTGCTCGCTTTTCAAGGAAAAACATGAAATAACGAAGAAGCCCAAAGAAGAGTTAGGAGAAAAAAACAGGAAAAACTTCTAAAGTTTCATAGAAAATGCAGCTTGACAAATCTCTAAAGTAACCTCTGAAATAAAACCTGAAGGAATGCCTGGACGAATCTCTAAATGCATTTCAGAAGTGTTCTTTGAAATAGTGGCTTAAGGGGTTCCTTGGAAAAAAAACAGTTTCAGTTTCTGGCGGAAGAACTAGAGGAATTTCTGGAAAAATCTCTGGATCAATTTCTAGATGAATCTTTAAATGAATCCGTTTTATGTTGCCTGAAGAAATCTTTTGCAGAATGGAGGGGTTTCAAAAAGAATTATTGGAGGTTTTCCTGAAGGTATTACTGGATAAATTCCTAGTGGAATCATTGAAGAGATTCCTAGAAGAAGGTTTGGAGAAATTTTCAACGTACACTTTTTTAATGTTACCTTCTAAATGAGTCTCAAACAACTTTTTCTCGTGTTAGTACTGAAAAGCGAATATATAGTAAAAATTACAAGGCATAGTTTCAGCTCCGTAAAGCGGTAAACGCGATTGAGCCTCAAATAAACGAACTATTGCGAACAACTTTTTCTCAACAACGCCAACTCGAGTGTTAAACAGCAATCCTCAGCATTCGTACATCTCCCAACGCCAGACATGTGTGGTTCTTCTACCTTCCTCCACAACCCTCCACCGTAGAAAACCACCTCGAAGTGCGTGCGATTTGCTCTCGCTCGTTAAAGTATAAATCCTTGCTAAAGGCTCAATAAAAGTCGTATTGGTCGTATCGTGAACCACGGCAAGGCCACAAGCGCGTAATGCACTCTCCGACGATTGGCGGGCGGCGACAAATAGTGATCGTTCATGAGGTGGAAATTGTCGTCGTCGTCGTGGACAACGACAAGAGTTCAATAAAATGAATAATCTATGAGTGGATGCTAAGGATGGCTATATGGATGGCAAGCCGCCGCCAGGGATGGTCAAAGGGTGCAAACAGTGACGACATAAATCCGCTACCATTAAGGTAATAACCGTAAAGCCGCAGAGATGTTGGAAGTGGTCATTTCTTACGGTTAAACACTCCGCTAACTGCCAGAAGCATGCCGATGGCGCTGCTGATGCGATGTAGGAGGGTGCGAAAATCAATATTGTACGCAATTGAAATGCTGTCGCCCATCAAATCGAATGGATTAGGTGTGACGGCGGTTATTGACGGCAATTGATGATGGTTTACGGTGGAGTTGATTCGTATTTCTCTGTTAAGAGCGGAACACAGTTGACAACAAGGGAGAATACATGGATGTTTTTGGCATTCCGGAATGCTGCTCTTTTTGAAATTAAATTTAATGAACTGTAGTTTTTATCGTCTTCTTCTTTCTCACTGAGATATATTCTGTTCCGCTTCAATTTTACTTAGGCCTTGACAGTTAGAGCTTTTTTTCTTTCTTTCTTTCTTCACTCTGTTGTTACGTCCCAACTGAGATAGAAGTTAGCTTCTCAGTTAAGTGTTCTTATGAGCGCTTCCACAGTCTTAAACTGAGAGCTTTCTTTGCTAATTGAACATTTTTGCATGAGTATAAAATGAAAAATTGAGGAAATATCTTTTACGAAAAGATCCTCGACCAGCTGTATAGCTGCGCGTTCACTGCTACGGTTATCTGGGCCCACTGCCGGAGCTGAAATGCTTTTAACTCGAAAGATATCCAACTATGCCCCGCATTAATCTATGATCTATAATTTTGCCACAACATAACATTGGCCCTATATTTCCCTGCACAATAGATTCATATGAACTAGCTACATTAAATGCCCTCAATTAGTTTGACAATATGGTAACCCTACTTTTTTTCAATAACTAGATAAGATTTTCTTAAAATATTATATGAATTTGAGTGAAGAACTCGCTAAGCATGAACAGTATCAAATATCTTAGTATCGCTGAAATTTATTAAAAGACCTATGCAACAATGAAAGATTCTCTTATATCTTACGATAACAGTGCAATACTGAAGCTATTGAGAAGTTTTTCTTCATTGTACGAAAGAAAATGTCCTTGACTATCGATTCATACGAAAAAAAAAAACGCAACAGAAGAGGTTAATGTGGCTGATTTGAGAGAAAATAAACAAAAAGAGCCTCTCAATGTTAGATTGGCCTTTTTGAAAAGTTACGAGAGAATTGATCGACGCAATCAAACAAATTCAGAACAATCGGGAATGCTGTTTACGGATCGCTCTGATTGGTCTCCAGTTCTGACCGGATAGTAGCTAACAGCTACTCCAACCCACTCGTGAGCTGTCCATTATCCACTCGTTGATTCCATCCGTCGGACGACCAACAACTACTCCAAAGACAACCAATTTGAATCAGCAAATCGAGTGAAAAACTGTCATCGCCTCTCTTCCCTCAGCGTCCTCTTACCGATGTGATGCGACACGACTGGGCTGGCAGTGGTCGAGAAGGTCGATTACTTATCCCACGAGGATTCTCCCTGCTGCTGCGCTGCATCAACCAAGAAGAGTAGTGCGCGATTTTCTCACCATTAAGATTTAATCATCGCACGAGTGCAATCGAACCGCGTCGTTCGGCGTCATCACCGTCTTTAGTCGAGCGAGGGGGACTGGTTCCAAGTCGATTGGGAACGAAAACTGCAGACGAAAAATACACGCGAATGCACTCGTGTGCGACGATCGATTTTTCGCTTTTTTGAGACACATAATTCACGCCTGGGTTGACAGTAGGGTTGTTTTTAGTTAATTTTTTGCTGCCATTGGAGAGAGAGAGAGAGATCCTTCTTCTTTCTGGAATTACGCACTAACTTGGACAGAGCCTGCTTTTCAGCTTAATGTTCTTGTGAGCACTTCCACGGTTATCCATCTTTGCAGATTGACCAGAGATCCTTGAGAGAGATGAGATGATGTTCAAAAAAGTTGTTTGACAAAAAGAAACGTTTTAAGCATACATATTGACGGAGATGCGACGTCAAATCCTCTAAGCATCGTCTATTCTAAAAAAAAATAAGTAGATGTCTATTCTATTTTCGCCTGTTTCCGTTAGCTTGACACTACTAACAACAGTAGGGGAGATCCCCCAGTACCGGACAGCACTCAATACGGGAAACCGTCGAAACATTGAAAAAACATGGTCCAATCAAAATGGTGTTGTAGAACACTTGAAAAAAAAACGAGATGTTTGAAAACCGATAAAAAGTTGACGTATCACTTTTAATTTGGACTTATTTAAAAATGATTTTGTATATGTAAAAATAATTTTGATCCTGCGAGAATAATAGAAAACCAACATAATTTGAAAGTGAGAATGTATTTTGTACCATATTTGAACTAAATATGGTCAAACTACAATTTTGGTCTTGCACCTGGTTTCATAGATGCAATAAAAATAAGAAGAATAAAAATTCTGAACAGCATGTAAAATGTGTTACTTTTCATCATATATAAAAGAGGTTTTATGATGAACCACTTGCCCACTAAGTAAAACTCAAATTATTCTAGTGAATGTTGCAAATTCATGGAATTCACAGTAAAATACTAATCCTTGAGTCAAAACATTCAATGATGTACACATTTACATAATTCGAATCATTTTGAGATCGTGTCGAGATTGGGTGCCACCTTTTAATATTGGTCAGTTTTGTACCATAATACATCATCAAAATGCAATTTCAAAATGTATTTATATATTTTCAAATTTATTTTTGCGCGCTACAAAACCATATTATTTATCATTAATAGGCACCAAGACCGTGTGAAGCACAAGTATTCGTGTTTTTGTTTTGTGTTTTCAGAACGATTTTTTGCATGAAAAGCAAGTGTTATTTTTATCGCGTTTCCAGAGTAATTTCTTTCTATGTTAGTCTGTATGCGTTAAGTGAAGCTAAAAATGCATTAGGGTTGCTCAGTCAATGATCAAGGATCAATTGGTGAGCTCGTTTCATACTTTTTTCAAATCTGCATCATGTGAATGGCTGCATATTTAATCGTTACAACGGTGGGACGCATACATGCATTTTCAACAAACTATGAATGGTTCGTCACTGTGAGTGTCTGCATAAGAGTGTTTTGTGATGGTCTGTGACTGAGACACACTGACCTTCTTCGTAGGCACCAATGCCTCAAACGAAAAGGAAGCACGGCAAAATTGAGTTATTTATTTTATTATTTTTTGTCACCGTCTCGAATTGTTACATTCCACAGACTGTTTTTTATGCTAAAATACTTTAAGGCTCAAGAATCCATCATTCAATCATCAGCAATCATCAAAAACGAAAAACCAGTTTTTTAGTTCAAATTTAAAGAAATCTTCATAAAAATCTATCATCGCAATCCATATAGCTAGTGTAATGCAGTGATAGGTTTTCTTGAACATTGCTAAAATTTTGAGCAAAAAAACTGGTTTTGAAAATGTGTAAATCGATGGTGGTTATTTTCCTCTTAAGCCTATTCTTAAAGACATACTTGGACACGTTAAATTCAAACAATGCACTCACACAAGTGCGATGATTCTATAAATTTTTAGGTCGCCGGCGTTAAACAGCTTTCCGGATTTCAGCCGAAAGCACAGATCATTTATGAACAAAACGAAGATCAGAGGCCCAAGCACACTTCCCTGCGGTACACCAGACGTTACAGAGATGACGCGAGAATATGTGCCATTGATGTTAACAAATGCCTTTTGGTTTGGCAGATAAGACCGTAGCCAATCAGCTTTCCAATTTGAAAGCTTTGAAATGATGAGATCATGCGGTAACTTGTTGAATGCTTTGTCGTTGACCACTTTTTAACAAATCCGTGTTGGAATTGAGATATCAGCGGTTGGGATGCAGTATACAGGACATTATGGAGCAGTTCTTCGAAGATTTTGGCCAGGCAGCACAGAATTTTCAAAACCACGAGTAGAACCAGCCTTAAAAATCGGCATGACTGAGGTTGTCTTCCAAAGCATCGGGAAAGTTCTTCTTTGGAGCGACTTGTTGAATGATAGTGAATGGAATTTGGAAAGAATCGACACATTCCTTGAAGAGTAACGGTGGAAGGCAGATAATACATCCTGCTGAGCAAAGTCAAAAGGCTCGAGGTTTAGATCGAAAAAAGGACAATTACTGTGATTGTCCGGCGAAAACGTCGGCGGGTTTCTGCAGTGTACGATTTCGAGAAAGTCTGCAAAGAAATTAGTAGTACCTTCGGCGTTGTTAGGTGCGGCAACACACGCGAGCTGGGAACAGCTTTCATAGTGATGGGTGATATGCAAAGGTGCGTGATCGGGTGGTGGCCGATCAATGAACGAATGTGCAAGTTAAGAATCAAAAGCCGATTTCTTCCCAGACAACCAGAATGTACGTATAACGAAATCACCTTTTGCGTTATGCGATGCTTATATGCGCAAAGCTTCACGTATAAGATGTTGCGAAAAAGGTTTATACGTACAAAACGGAGGTGATATATGTGCATATTTTATATGAAGAAAACTAACATGTAATGCGAGTGCGTAAATTTTATTGCGAACTAGTCTGTACGCTTATGCGACTTAGTTTATGATAACAAAGTTGATTTGACAGCTGCTACGGACTGATCCGACTTACACTAACCCCACAGTTATGGATAGCACACAGATATGGATCAAAATTGGCTTAAACGGAGAATATCTCATCCAATAGAGCTGCAATTACGCAGAACACATTTTATCTACGTGAACCATAAATCTGTACAGCATTGCAATCAATCATAACATCTTCTAGCATATTTTATTCGTTCGTATGAAATAAAATGTTATCCGTATTCATAGAATCGTTGATCCATAACTGTGGGGCATTGAAACCCGTACCACAGTTATGAATCAACTATAAGACGATTCCGAAAGAAACGCCGAAAAGTATACTTTCACTAACACACCATTCGTTTACTTCACAGATGAATTGCTTTTATAGTGTTCTGATCCATAATATGAGTCGATTTGATCCATAATAAGGACCCTCCTGTTCCACTGATCCACATCTGTGGGATGGACAACGTTTGAAATTTCTATCGAAATCGACACTTTCTCGTAAATAATCGAGATTTTTTATGTGTTTTCTCGAAAACAACTATATTTGGCATAGCCAGGCGGGTAATTTTGTTTTGTACAAGGTCACCATGATTTGTAATCATATTTCATTCTAAAAAATGACCCTTAGCTGATCCATAACTGTGGGGTGACTGTACTTTGTACGAGTATACGGGACGAAACGAAATGTACATGTAAACTCATAGAATAGCGTTTTATGCGAGGAAACTCATCAATCAAACGATATCATCCACCATGTAGTGCGGGAGTGATGAAATTTGTTTAAATAAACGACTTTGTGCGTTAATTGTTACGCGACTTCTGGTTGTCTGGGTTAACTTCAGCATAATCAACGTGCATAGCCCACACTCCGGAAGCACTGATGATGACAAGGACGCATTTTACGCGCAGCTCGAACGCGAGTACGACCGCTGCCCAAGCCACGACGTCAAGATCATCATTGGCGTAGCTAGGATTTTTTCCTGGAGGGGGCCTAGAAAATTCTTGATTTACCGAAGTAATTCAGTTTGCGAAAATTTGCGTTGATTTTATCTGTTTGTGTTTTTGTCTCATATCAGCTATTATCTCTGAATATCAGTTATTCTTGTAAATTACAATTTTCATTACGGAAAATTCGACACGAATGCCACACGTATGGTAAAGTGTCAATTCTTTGTCTAATCCATTAAAAAAATCCTTCAAGAATTTTTCAAAAGAACTCACGAAGAATATCCCTTTGAAGTTCTTGCACAAACTTTTCAAGTATCGGGGATCTCTTCATGAACTATTTCCGTACTTTTCCAGTGCAAGAACGCCTTTACCAGTTTTCACTCAGTTTTTGCTGGGACTCCCACGGAATAAGTAGTTATTATTAAACAGATTTTTCCCGGAGTTTCTTTAAGCTTTATAATCTGAAATTTTTCGAAGAAACTGTATCAAATTGCTCAAAAGAAGACATCAGAATTCTAAATATTTCTCCATGAAGCTTAACTACGTACTTATCACACATAAATTTTAATTGTTGAAAATATCATTAAGTTGTTCATTAATAATGTATTAAGGATTTTCTGGAAATACTTAGGATTTCTCCAAGAAATATTACAAAAAATACTACCAAAATTGTGTTCAAAAATCTCTCTGAAATTCTTAAAGTCAGGGTGTCGACTACCTGGAAAAACCTGGAAAGTCAGGGAATGTCAGGGAATCCAATTTTTGACCTGGAAAGTCAGGGAACTTCACTACAGGTCATGGAATATTATCTATCAATACTATATTACAACATCAAACGAGTTGGTTATCTGCAAATTATTGAATACCATAAATTTGTTGGACGAAATGGGTAATCAATCTTAGCTATTAACCATAGATAAAGCGCTGTTATGTATTATGCTATATTTTACTATCTAATAAAAAAACCTCGGAATTTCAAATTTTGAAAATGTAATGAATAAGGTTCCAAGCGCTACTTTAGGATTTTCATAAGAAGCTTTCCTATACTGATGTTTTGAATCGCAGAATGCACACAAAAAATTCCCCAGATATTCTGGAGATTTTCTGCTATGATAGATTGAAATTTTGTGAGATTTTTTGAAGATACTCTTAGAAGAATCGATTATTGAATTCTTGGAGCAGTTCCTCACTGCATTGCTGGAGGCACGACAAGTTTTTATTAGAACAATAATAAATCTCTGAATGATTTTTTAAAGCATGAATTCTTCGGGGAATAACCAAGGCATAATTCATATGGAAAGTCCAAAATTTTTATTAAAATAAATAAATTGTAACAAATCTTCGTGAAGAATTATTTGAAGTACCTATTCGAAAAAAAATGAATTCATTTTGAGTGAAAAAAAAATTGAGACTCTTGAAAAAATCTTCCTAAGTATTCTTGAAAAAATATTCGCATTAGTTTATGGAGGAATAATGTAAGATTTTCTGTAATAGCGTTAGCGTAGTTACGGTATACTTCGTAGATTGGATATTAACAACATTAATGTTTCGTTCAATAATCTCATCAAGACTGCCTTCAGGAACAAGGCTGGGGAATAAACCTTGAACCAATCTTGAATAATATTACCAAACGCAAAAATAATGCTATTCCTGGCCACGCCCATCTTTACCGTAACTTGGGATAGGGGAAGGAAATGTTGATGTAGCACTTACTTAATGAGAGGCCACCGACTCAGCGACGCCCTCATAAATGCTACGGAGGTGGGGTTTGGGAGGGGTATAAGGTCAGGTCTGGATTCGCCTGAGAAGCTGGCGATGGACCCAGGGCATTTGTAGTTTAATTGTTTTAAATTTAATCTTTTGATAGCCGGCAATCAAAAGAGAAAAGAGAAATGTAATGTAAGATTTTCTGTAATAGTTTATGAAGTAGCATCTCCTTATATTAAACAAATACATGTAGAGAAAAACAATGAGAATTTAAAATCTTGAAGATTTTAACCGAGTATGATTAGTAAGTAGATGACTCAGGATTTTCTGGGTATCTACTCTGGTTTCACTATTTTTTGTTTCATACGAATCTTTAAGCTTTGAAAGAAAACACTCAAGTGATCAGTTTAATCATACTAGCTTTAAAACACGCTCTAGAAAATTATCTAACAGTTGTATTCGAGTAAAGTGAAAGCCTTTGCTAAACTGAGCGAAAGCTTTTTCTTTATACGGCCTATTACGGTCCAAATAAAGACCTAAATTTTCCTTGTAGTTGCTCAAAATTTGACGGCACTTGAAGTAATACATCAATATCTAGAATGTCGTAGAAAGTGTACTGCGATATGCCAAACTTGGTAAACAAAATGTAGCGCTGAGCCCGACAACTATATTTTTATTTCGTCTTTAAACCAAATTCAGTACTCTGAAATGTTTCTGAAAAATTACTGGAAGGTCGTGGAAAGTCAGGGAATTTTATTTTCCAAATTGAGTCGACATCCTGTAGAGGATTGCTTGAAAAATTCACAGCAAAAATTATTGATTCTCTCTTGATTTCTCCTAATATTCCACAAGGTTTTCATAAATAATGAAATAAGATTTAACTGGGAAAATGTTCTTAGTGATTTCTCAGAGAAGTTTTTAACAAATCTATTTGCATTTTTTCAAAGAAAATTGTCTAAGTGTTTCTTTAGATTTATCTAAAAATCAATTTGATATTAATCCCCAAATTCCTTACCCATATTTTTTCAATTCAATCATTTCAAAGTTTTAACTGGAATGGGTTCAGCTATTCTTTCATAAACTCTTCCGTGCAAATATTCAAAAAAAATTTCGAGAAATTTGTTCAGTGATTTCTCTTTTTTTATTATTAAAGTTCAAATTGAATTGGGAAAAATATTGAACTCTTATCGGGAAACTCAAGAATTAATCGTAGAATTTTTAGAACTTTCTGACGTCCTGACGATGTTACTCACAGAAAAAGCTTTGGCGTTTTTTGTAGGATTAACTACAAAAAATCTTATTAATTTTTTTCGTCTTTATAATAGAGAATGGTTTATGTTAAAACAGATGGAATTTTTATGACGGTGTTTGTATCTTACATTTTAGAAAATGTTTCGCATGAACTCCGAAGCTTTAATACGGCAGATTAATCTAAAAACTTTTAACTATTGTGGTAGAACTGTAAAAGTTGTTTATATCAAGAACTCTGCTAAAAATGTTTTATAACAAAATTCATTATTTAAAACTTGGAGTAAGTTTTTGCATAACTTTGAAAATTCGTTGAGGAATTCCTGATGGATTTTCAGAAATCAGGAGCCATACGTAAAAGTACTCTGAAAAATTTTAAAACTCCTGGAATTCATTTTTCTCCTTTAGATTCTTTAAAATGTTGCTTTTTGGAGTACGAATTTTTGTACGAAGGTGCCTAAGAATACGTCATGTGAAGGAAAGAGAAACAACAAAATGTTAAATCAGATCGAAACAACCAAAGATAAGTGATTATCTATTTTTTTTCTCTAGAGGTGAATTAATGGGCTGGATAAATAAACAATAAACTGCAGGATAATTGAAATCGCTCAAATCATATTAAACAAAAAACAAATTTCTCAAGGAGCTCCTTCAGAATCTTCATAATTAAGCCAAAAAGCCTCTAGGAATTCCGCCTTGAAAATGTACAAGAATTCAATTCCAAAATATATATTTTTTGCAGAATTTATAAAACAATTTCTGAAACATTGTTTTAAGGAAGATCTTCACAAATTTATTCATGAATTTCTTAATTAATCCTTGCCCAGTTATTTTGCTAAATTGCTAATTTTAGAAGTAAAAATATGCCTAGGATTTTTCAATAAATTTCTTCTGGAAATTCGAAGCCAAAAGACATTCCAAAAATACTTTTCGTTAATAATTCCTGTAGAATCTGGGGATTTGAAGTAGAATTTACAAAAAAAAACAAGAGAGAATTTGTAACGCAATTTACAATGCATTTTAAAAATATTTCTGAAGGACTTATAACTTTGCGAAAAAGTTTTTAATGACTTTTTTGGGAAAACTAGGGTCATTTACGGCTTCGGCACCATTGGACTATTATCGGCAACCAAATTTCAAATGCCAGATACACAGATTTTTTTCTTCAAAACACATCAATGAAAACATTCCGATGTTTCTTTGTTTTGTCAGCTTCCCGTTGACGAGATTGCCGAGACTAGACGAACAAATTCACCATAGATGCCATCAATTCAAATGAACACGCCTCAAAGTGCGACTGATTTGGAGATTTGCCTACAGTTCTTATGGAAAATCTGCCGAAGAGAATATTTAAGGCTGCCGACATTAGTCACACGGATATTGGTTGTTCGAAGCGTTATAAATAAGTTTCCAAAAAGGTTTTAACAAGTCTATCGGTGTGAATTGATAGAGGATTGAGCAGCGCATACATGTAAACAGGCAAAAGCGTAATTTGTCTGCTGATGTTCGAGAAAATTGCAAAAGAAGCGCGACATCGGTTTGGACTGCCAAGAATACGTAAATTCCCCTATGTGAAGGAATTTGACAGAATCAACGATTATTTTGAAAAAAAATGTTAGGGCAAAGTTTGAACTTTTTCAAGGTTTAGCTATTTTTAGCAAATCTCAATATTATTTGACTACTTTCTAAAAGATTTGAACCAAAAGGTATAAACCACTCTTCGATACACATTAACGAATTTGATCACTGAAATTATTGAGACTGAAAAAACTTACTTGGTAAAACGTAGTTTAGAGATAATTTAAAAAGTTCATTCATACGAAATTATTAAAAAAATGAAGCGAAAACAGAGAAAGAACATATTGCTGGAATCAACAATTATGGTTGTTTTTTTTTTGAAGCCTTAGGTAAGTTCGAAATTCTTTGAAGAGATATGTTTTGAATTAGGCCTTGTTTTTTGCTAATAATTGCAGCTATTTTACGTTTTAGAAGTTCCTTTAGTAATTTTGTCTATTTATTTCTTTGCCGAGAACTTTTTTATCAATGAATTTCTTTAAAGAAATCTTATGGGGACAATCATCATCACCGGACACCTCAATCAGGGCACCCTCCAAGGACACAGGAAATCGTAATTAAGGTAAAAGGCTACACTATGCTAGAACATTTGAAATAGTATGGTTTGCCCTACTCAGGAAATACGAATTTAAAGAACCGATTTTCTAGGATACTGACGCTTTTTAGTATCACAGTATTTTGGAACGGAGATGTCGAGCGACAGCAGGACGATTAATTTTTCGATGGTCGCACAATTCAACGAATTCAGAACCGCCACACTAATGCTGTGAACGACAATCTGGGTTTTCCCACAATTATTGAACAAAATAAATGATCGTAACTACTGAAGAATGTTTATCAATAGATTCAGAATATTTTACTTCACTTTAGAATTATGTAAATATTTTTTTTTTTCATATATATTTTCATTTAAAATTCTGGAGGGGGCCTGGAAGACTCTGGGGGGGGCCTGGCCCCCCTGGCCCCCCCTGTTCCTACGCCAATGAAGATCATCATAGGAGATTTGAACGATCAGTTTGGCCAGAAGCAGGAGTTCAGACCGACGATTGGAAAGTTCGGCGCCCACCGGCTGACGAACGAGAACGGCCTACGGCTGATAGATTTTGCCGCCTCCAAGAATATGCAGCCTCCTGTATCGGTACACCTGGAGATCACCTCAGCAGACAGAATCGCAAATCGACCACGTTTTGATCGATGGACGGCACTTCTCCGACATAACCGACGTCAGAACCTATCGTGGCGCTAACATTGACTCTGACCACTACCTGGTGATGGTGAAACAGCGCCCAAAACTATCCGTCATCAATGATGTACGGTACCGACGCCCGCCCCGGTACAATCTCGAGCGGCTGAAACAACCGGATGTCGCCAATGCGTACGCGCAGCATCTTGAGGCAGCGTTGCCGGATGAGGGCGTGCTCGACTGCTCTTGAGGACTGCTGGAGGACAGTCAAAGCAGCCATCAATGACGCTGCCGAAAGCATTGTCGGATATGTGGAACGGAGCTTAAGAAACGATTGGTTCGACGAGGAGTGGTTTAGAGGAGAAGAATGCAGCGCGGGCTGCAATGCTGCAGCATGGTACGCGGCAAAACGTGGAACGATACAGACTGAAGCGAAAACAGCAAACCCGCCTATTCTGGGACAAAAAGCGCCGCCTAGAAGAGGTGGAATGCCAAGAGATGGAGTTGCTGTACCGTTCTCAAGAAACGCGGAAGTTCTATCAGAAGCTCAACACATCCCGCAAAGACTTCGTGCCGCGAGCTGAGATGTGCCGGGATAAGGATGGGAGCATCTTGACGGACGAGGTGATCGAAAGGTGGAAGCAGCACTACGATGAACACTTGAATGGCGCAGAGAACACAGGCACAGAAGGTCAGGATAACGAAGGCGATGGCTACGTCAGCACAGCGGACAGTGGAAACCAAACAGCTCCCACGATGGGGGAAGTTAAGGATGCCATTCAACAGCTCAAGAACAACAAGGCCGCTGGCAAGGATGGTATCCAAGCTGAACTCATCAAGATGTGCCCGGACAGGTTGGCCGCTTGCCTGAATCGGCTGATAGTCAGAATCTGGGAAACGGAACAACTACCGGAGGAGTGGAAGCAAGGCGTTATATGCCCTATCTACAAAAAGGGCGACAAACTGGAGTGTGAAAATTATCGTGCAATCACCATCTTAAACGCCGCCTACAAAGTGTTATCCCAGATTCTCTTCCGGCATCTATCACCTATAGCAAACGAGTTCCCGGGAAGTTATCAAGCAGGTTTCATCGACGGCCGCTCGACAACGGAACAGATCTTTTCCGTGCGGCAAATCCTCCAGAAATGCCGTGAGTACCAGGTCCCTACGCACCATTTGTTCATCGATTTCAAAGCGGCATACGATAGTATCGACCGCGTAGAGCTATGGAAAATCATGGACGAGAACAGCTTTCCCGGGATCAGAGCAACGATGGACGGTGTGCAAAACTGCGTGAAGATCTCGGGCGAACACTCCAGTTCGTTCGAGTTTCGGCGGGGACTACGACAGGGCCATGGACTTTCGTGCCTGTTGTTCAATATTGCGCTTGAAGGTGTCATGCGGAGAGCCGGACTTAACAGTCGAGGCACAATTTTCACGAGATCCGGACAATTTGTTTGCTTCGCGGACGACATGGATATTATTGGGAGAAAATTTGAAACGGTGGCAGATTTGTTCACCCGCCTAAAACGCGAAGCAACAAGAGTCGGGCTTATGGTGAATGCGTCGAAAACAAAGTGCATGCTGGTTGGCGGAACTGAGCGCGGCAGGACTCGCCTAGGAAGCAGTGTTACGATAGACGCAGCGAGCTAGGTGGATTAACCAGGTGCACCAGGACCTGGAGAGCGTGGGTCACAGTCGAGGATGGAGAGAAGCGGCCATGAACCGAGGGAATTGGCGAATTATTGTTGGCGAGGCTTTATCAAGATAATTGTTGGAAAGCCAAATAAGTTAGTAAGTAAGTTAGTAAGTACATATAAAAATTATGTTTTGAACATGAGAACTTATGTTCTTCAAATTATTAAGATTGTTCTGTTGAAAAATAGAGTTTGTAAGAACAGAACTCTCCTCATCTCGCTGTTCTGTATCTCGATATATCTACCTCTGTCGATATTTTTTTCGGTCTCTTAATTCTGCATACATTTTCACTCTCCATATCGCGATATCCTCCTTATTTCGATGTGATTTTCATTCCCGATTTTCTTCCCGTATTACCTTAAAATTTCAACTTTTGCAAAACTAGACTAAAACGTAGAATATTGTTGTTTTTACCGCGCCATCAGAGAGAAACATGTCTAAATCTCAAGGTACCGTAATTTCGGGTGAAATTAATAATTTTTCACGGATTTTCTAGTCTATTTTATATAATATTAACAATGCCAAACAACTAAATGCAGGAAAACAAGTACGAAGGTGAGCCTCATCGACTTATGTACCGAAATTTTCTAACAAATATCATTTTAGTGTTAACAAACATCTCTAAAATAAAAAATCAGGGGATCTCATTTCGGGGTGAAATTGATCACTTGTCAATGCCATTATCGTTAGTTTTCAAAACAATTCTACATGATAAATTTGAGTTCCCTGAATCCGAATATGCTTGTCAAATTCTCAATAATGCAATATTTATATATATAACGAATAGTTAAAATCCAAGAATTACGCGGAAAACGCCTAAATGTATGCAATTTCTTAAGGAATTCAATGATATCTAGCAGAAATTCAATTATTTCAACCATATGAGCTAATTGGTACGAGTTTTGGTGATTAAATCTGGTTTGGGGATATATCTCAAGCATCCTCACAAACTTTCAGGTTTATACCATGTTCAAATCCTTGCTTATAAATAGAAGTTTATAGGTGTTTGTCAATACTGCACCGAGCATGATTTTGAAATTTTACATTATTTTAAAAGTAATAAACATTCATTAACGCAAATACCTTCACAGCACACAATTCGACAATAGTTACGACAAACAACGTTCATTCACTGCAGCTTACATTGATATATGTGCTCCATTACGAATGAATGGAATCGTGTGATACGATGATCAATTTCACCCTTCTGATCACTTACACCCGATTTTACGGTATGTATATTTCAAAAAATTGAAAAAAAAATCCTTGAATTAAAACATTGGCTCAACATTTTCCCCCGCTGGATCGAACTTTTGCCCCCGAACTTTTGAACTTACTCTTCGTATTCCAGTTACCTTCTAAATAATGAGACTGGTAAGGTTTAGAATCGCATAATGGGAAGCTTGAAATGTAACAGGGTCATAATTTGCCGTTCTACGCATATTTGTCCCGTGGTCCGTGAGGTTTACACAGAACCTTGAATTGAGGAATATTTTGAAGAGCACTCATCAAACTAAACTCTGCCGTTGGATTTGCTTTGAGAAGTATTTCAAGAGCGATGTTCGGCATTAAAGTCTGCATCAAAAGTATTACTCGTTTTGTACTAGTTTGAAATAGTACTCCAGAAACTACGTCTAATGTTCAAATCCTCAAAGCATCAACTATT
The DNA here is from genome assembly GCF_002204515.2 of Aedes aegypti. Taxonomy (NCBI): domain Eukaryota; kingdom Metazoa; phylum Arthropoda; class Insecta; order Diptera; family Culicidae; genus Aedes; species Aedes aegypti. The sequence continues at coordinate 331,133,213 of NC_035109.1, forward strand.
CTAGTTCCACCCGTTGTCGTTAGCTCGAAACTATTAAACCAATTAGTGTTGCCACCACACCTGGCGAGAATTAAAGACCACCACATCCACATCCGCCATTCTACAAAAACAAGCGATTCACCTAGCCATCAGCGGTTAATCATGATCATAGGTTTGAACGATCGACCCGCTCCATTAATGACCATTTTGCTGCCGAGCCGCGGGTAGGTCCACCAAAGTCCCCCCTCACACCCATTTGTTCCTTTCGCAATCCATTTTTGCGCTGCGGCAATTTTCGATAATTATTTCATTTCCTGCAGCAACGGCTGCAAAACCGCTCTGGCATCGATACTTTTGCTCTCGGAGCAATACAAATTGAAACTATGTATGCAAACATGCGTCGTCGACATGGTTGTCGTTGTTCGCGCTGTCGGATGATGATTATGACAGACTCCAGCTAGCAGCTTGCCGTGGGTGATGGGGGTCGCGAATCAGGATCATGCCCACAAGAGTAATTTGGGTCAAACATGGCTGAAAGCATTTTTTTCCCCTTAAAGTGAAGATTAATCGAAGCCAAACTTCAAATTTTCAAGAGCACAAATCTGGAGAACCGAGCACCCATTTGAGCTGAAAACTCAATCGATTGGTCATCACCAGCTAGTGACCAATCGATTAAGTTTTCAGCTTCAACGGATGTTTGGTTCTCCAGATTTGTGCTCTTGAAAATTTTAACTTTGGCTTCGATTCATCTTCACCTTAAGGCCTCAGTGAAGTATAACTCATCAGAAAGCATATTAAATGAATCATTCTGTATGCTTCCTCCGTGTTATCGATCCTTCAAAACAATTAACTTTTGAATGGTGGATGAAGATTTTGATTACGCAACATGAGTGATTTTAAATAAATAGAAATGTGTGGACTTTTCATGATTCTTATTCCGGACGCTTCCTTACTTTTGCCTCATATTCATGAAAATCATAGATGTAAAAATCAAATAATTACTTGAGATCGGCAAACCACTATAGAGGCGTCAAAGGAAGCTGAACATTACAAACTTTCATGAATATCTTTGGAAAATGTTGGCTAAAACGAATCTCTAAAGTAAGAACTTTTGAACGACAAAAATTGAAACATTTCGTGTGAAATGTTTCCTATACAAAGTACAGTGTCCGGAATTTGAAGCTGTCCGTAATATGAATCAAAACGGTAGATGTGTTTTATCATTGAATAATACATTAGAAATGGCTTTACATGGCTGAAGCTACAATAACGTTACGTGTAAAAAAGAGTGCAAAACTTTTATCACATTTTTTTTTTTTCAATTATTTGTGACATATTTCAACGTACTCACATACTAGTAGTAGCCATGTCAAAAAATTTAGCAGGTGGATCTCAATTTTTCAAATTTGAAATTAAGGTGAAGATTTGGTTCTAGTTACTCCTATGCGCGATGGCAACGATGGCGACGATGATGATGATTATGATTATATGATGTGTTGTGTGTGCAGGAGATCGCGACCACGGCCGGAGATAACTTTGTATAGTTATTGGCTGGGATCTTGGCGCGATTCTTGATGGCCATTTCCCGGCGTTTGTACGTCGATGATGAATTGATGGTTGGTCGACACAAAACGCGATCGATGAGCGGATTTTAATCACTGCATTGACCTACCTTGACGCTGTGGGGTTCCTTGCAAGGTAAAGGGAATGAACTGCAACTTAAGAACAAATCGCCGTGAAATACGATCAACTTTTTCCACAATCGTTAGCAAGGATACAAGGGCAGGTGAATAAACTGTTTCAAATGTTTGACTAAGAACAATTCATATCATCCAAAATCGATTAAAGCTTATGGATATCGTACCCCAGTTGTAGCTGTTGAATCCACTTCTTCGTATGACTATCTTTAACGAGCTTCAACTCTTTCAAATTGGAAGGGACATATTGACTTAGCTTCAACATTTGAGTGTATAAAATCAGAGACAAAAGATAAGCAACAAAATATAAACCAAGAAAAATTTAGGTCTTACAACATGCACTTAAATCTTTTTTGTATTATTTCCACTATCAATAACGGTACACGCCAAATAATGTTCGCATCTGCGTCATAACTAATTCACCTATAAGCATATGACATGTTCTAGGGCCATCAAATAAACCGAGAGTTCAGGCTAGAAACTCGAGTAAAATGATCTACTTGGTCATTCAATTGGAGCCCAGATAGTCGTAGTAATAAACGCGCAGCTATTTGGCAAGACCAAGCTGAGGGTCGTGAGTTTGAATCCCGCCGGTCGAGGATCTTTTCGGGTTGGATTTTTTTCTAGGCTTGCTAGGACATACAGCATCGTCGTACCTGCTATACGAAATACACATGCAAAAATGCTCAATTGGCAAAGAAAGCTCTCATTTAATGACTGTGGAAGTGCTCATAAGAACACTGAGTTGGGAAGCAGGTCCCAGTTGAGACGTTATGCCAGAGAGAAGAATAAATGGTAACTCAAGTTATACATCCCCAACGTAGAATCGGCTGAGTAGTACAAATTCAACTGGACCCGGTGACAAAAAAAAACATTTTGCATTTTAAACGACTGAAGAAGAGCTGATTGCGGTTAACTTAATATATTTTTCCTATTGTAGAATAATCTGGGTAATATGATGGATCACATTTTGCTCAGTGCAAAGAATGAAGAATATCCATTTTGCCCCATTCTGCCCTTAAGGTGATTATAAAACGAAGCCACACCTCAAATTTTCAAGAGCACAAGACTTAAGAACCAAACAGCGCTTCGCGTTAAAAATCTATCCCATTGGTCACCACCAGCCAGCAAGCAAGTTGATCGGTTTTCAACGCGAACTGTTGTGAGATACTCTCGTCTTGTGCACTTGAAAATTCAAAGTTTGGCTTCGTTTTATAATCACCTTAACATTTATTTGTTGATGTTTAAAAGTATTTACAACTGCGGCTACTCAGAGTATACTTTTCCGACGTATTCTGGATGTATCTGAAAAAAAAAACAGGCCACATTTCAACCAGTCTTATTACTCTTATTGAGTGATGAAGCTCATTACGCCTCATTTGGCCTTGAAGTTGAACAACTGATTGTGGCAGTTCAATTTGTTTTTCTTACGTAGGATGATGGCGTTTGAAATATGCAATATGGAAACAAAACTATACGAAAATAGTGTTGTAGGGCAAAATGGGGCAAATTATGCCATTTCATTACGAGACTCTGAATTAAATGTACTCATTAGAATTATCCGGTCGAATCTGCTTCAAAAAATAATAGATTACGACCTATTAGACCTTTTTGAACAGGACCTTAAACTTATTTAAAGTGAATGTGGCATTTTAAAGTCGTAAAAAATCTAGGTTATATTTATTTTTTTTTTTTCAATGCAACGTCTAGATGTGAAAATACTGATCTGAAATATTCGGCTAAGTTGAAGCATGGAAAACTTTCCAAAATGTTCATTTAAGTTTTCATATTCTGATAATAGATGCCAACACTACTCGATTGTAATCAATAGAGCCAATTATATGGGGATTATTTTTAAGATAACGATAGAGGATGTTCACTAAAGTTGAAGAAATCCATACAGTCGACCAAAGCACAAATGTTCATGTGGCTGACAACACTGTTTAAGAAGAATTCAAAGAGGTTCAAATTTATTAAATTTGGCCGGAATCGAAAAGACAGAATGCTCGGAAAGGTAGGAGTACTCTTCATCTGTAATCCAGTTTTTCAGGAAAAGTTCCAAATTATGTTGTAGCTGGCAACACTGCACAAGTAAAATTAATAATACTTAATATATCAAATTTTCTGCGCATTATGTAAGACGAATTTTGAGCAAAATTGAAGTATTCATTTTTTGTTCGGGAAAGCGAAACAATAGTTTTTTTTCATGCTGGAAACACTGATGAAATGGTACAGTCAGGTCACCTATTAGACACATGAACGAGATTCCACATTATATGAGACCCAGGGGTAAAGTTACAGTGCTCAGAAAAACTACCTTTTAGAGTTGAGCACCATCCTTTTAATTGAGAACTTGGCCGAAAGGGGCGCTTTCTCTGACTTGCACTATATGAACAATGAGAGATAAAAATGCAAACTTTGTAACATATGATATCTTTTGTTGCTGATGTTTTGGTGGGTTTGTGTCATCGAAAGAGTTGTTCAGTAGCTCAAGGGCTGACATTATTTGAACCAAAAGATTGAAAATTTTGCCACTATGAACATGATTTTTTTGGTTGTAGGACATTTCCCAGAAAGTCAAACCCCAGAACGACATTCCCCAGAATGACGTTCCCCAGAAACCCATTCCCCAGAATGGGACATTTCCCAGAAATCCATTCCCCAGAATGGGACATTCCCCAGAAAACCATTCCCTAGAATAGGACATTCCCCAGAATGGGTTTTATACGTTTGTAAAGAGTGGAAAAAAATTGGTAGAAGCTTCGAATTCCGGACACAGACGTCAATTCATCCAAAATATTATTTTGTCAAATTCATTATTATGGATCTCAAGCGAATAAAATCTGAATTGAGTTAAAAAATCTTTTGAACGGCGAGTGTTTGCTTCCTTTTTTTCAGGCAAACCATCTAAGCTGCCGTCCATAAATCACTTGGTCTTCTATGGAAGGGAGGGGGGGTGTGGCACACAAGTTTCAAAAAGTTTGTACGGTCAAAAAATCACGAAGGGGGAAAGAGGTGGTTTTGTGGCTAAGTGGTTCATCGGCAGACCCAACCATAATCTTAGGAGGAAAATGCTTTTTAATTTTTTTCTTAATTGTGTCTTAATTAATTTCATAATTGTGCTACTGTTGTTTCCCTGAATATCATTTCCCTGAATGCCACCTCTCCGAATGACCCGTTTCCCCGAATAGTAATGCAGTTCAAACAGGTGCAAGAATAGTCTTTAAGGACTTTGTGCTGAACTAGAATGAATGATAAGCAATTAATAGAAGAAGATAATTTAGATTTGAACGTCATCCTCGACTAAATATATCTTGCCAAAAATGCCAATGATGGTGAAACTCGAAAGAACCGCCAATCAAGTGAAGAAGGGTGCATATTAGATGACCGGTTCATTACCACCTCGAAACACAAAAGTTATGATAATTATAAGAGCTAAAAACTTTTCGGAAACTAGGCTATTCGGGGAAACGGGTTGTTCGAGGCACTGGCATTCTGGGAACTGGCGTTCGGGGAAACGACATTTGGGAAACCGACATTCGAGGAAAAGTAGCTCAACCGTTTAACATATGCTGTTCCTACATATGCCATACTGTGCTTTATGATCAAACTTGATCCAAGCTATTGTTTTTTTATTTTCATAGTTATTCTTCCTTCTTTTAAAATTGGCTGTTCTTTTCAATTGTACTTTCAAAGGGAGATTGGTGTAGTGTAATATGTCACAAAGTAAATTAATGGAATTTGTTTTTCGGCTTTCATGGCATATTCTCCCTTCTTTTGAACATATGCTGTTCTTCCTAGGTTTATTGTCTAAATAATTAGGGATGGTACACATATTATGTCACGCTAAATTTTAACTTTTTCGACGAGAAAATCGTCAAAAAATATAAAAATCGTCCAAATGGTTCGAATAACATTTCCGACTATAGGTGGTTAATTTTAAAGAATTTTTGATTTAAAGATTCTCCATTCAATAAATGAAAGACTGCAACAAACCGAAATTCCTACCGTTAAAAATAAAAAAAAAAACAATACGAAAATGTTTTACCTATGGAAATAATGGTTTTCCTCGAATTTTCCAGTTAGATGCATTCACTATTTACTATTTACCATTTTCCTGGATTTGAACACCTCAAAGATCTCTTGTTATTTTTTTCTGGGGAATGTCCCATTCTGGGGAATGGTTTTCTGGGGAATGTCCCATTCTGGGGAATGGATTTCTGGGGAATGTCCAATTCTGGGGAATGGCGTTCTGGGGAATGTCGTTCTGGGGAAAGTCATTCTGGGAAATGTCGTACAATCGATTTATTTTATTTTTGGATAGCTCAGTAGCCTGACCATTAAAGAATAATGGCGTCCTCGGCAAAACTGTTCATTGGTTGAAGGGCTATTATTGTTTGTGCCATTCAATACAAAGTTTTGCCACCAGGCGGCGCTAGTGAGCATGAAACTTTTGTTTTGTAGATATCTCAGAAGCTTGACCATTTGGCAAGATGGCGTCTTCAGTAAAGTTGTTAAGTAGCTTTAGCAATATTATTTTTGTTGCTAAGAGTTTCGATATACTGCCACCAGATGGCGCTCATGATCTACTAGACAACTTTAACTATAAAACCATTTTTCTAAGTGTTCAGGATCCTAAAATATTCGTAAAAGAAAAGTTCTATGTTCACTAGCGCCACCTGGTGATTCAACGTCGAATCTTTTGGCTGAAATAATGTTAGCCCATGAGCTACTGAACAACTTTGCAGATGGCACCATCTCTGGTGAGCTGGCTAGCTGGCGGGTTTATGTACACTGTTTTCCACTTTATGGTATCTATAGACTTTAGTGACGAAGGCGATGGCTACGTCAGCACAGCGGACAGTGGAAACCAACCAGCTCCCACGATGGGGGAAGTTAAGGATGCCATTCAACAACTTAAGAACAACAAGGCCGCTGGCAAGGAAGTATCGGAGCCGAACTCATCAAGATGGGCCCGGACAAGTTGGCCGCTTATCTGCATCGGCTGATAATCAGAATCTGGGAAACGGAACAGCTGCCCGAGGAGTGGAAGCAAGGCGTTATATGCCCTATCGGTTGTAGGACAATTCCCAGAACGCCATTCCCTAGAATGAGACATTCCCCAGAAATCCATTCCCCAGAATGGGACATTCCCCAGAAAACCATTCCCCAGAATAGGACATTCGCCAGAATTGTTTTAATACATTTTTAAAGAGCGGGAAGAAATAAATTTGGTTTTATTTAGTCTTTTGTCGTTAAAAATTCGTTCGGATTCCCAGACGCTTCGAATCCCGGACATCGACATCAATTCACCCAAAATATTATTTAGTTAAAATCATCATTATGGATCTCAATCGAATACAAGTTGAGTCCAAAAAAACTTTTTAAGTGTTTGCTTGTCACAGGCAAACCATCTAAGAAGCCGCCCATAAATTACTTGGTCATATATGGGGTGGGAAGGATTTGGCCTAAGATTACGGTTCAAAAGATCAGCGAGAATGAAATGGTCTTGAAAATATAAAATAAATGACTACGTGGTTCATGGCCAGACCCGACCAAAATCTTAAGGAGAAAATGCTGTTTAAAAGCTGTTTAACATAATTATGTTACTTTTCCCCGAATTCCAGCTCTCAGAATGACCCGTTTCACCGAAAGCCATTTCCCCGAATGACCCGTTGCATCGAAAAGCGATGCAGTTGAAACAGGTACCAGAATAGACTTTAGGGACTGGATTCTGAACTAGCACGAATGATAAGCAATCATAAGAAGGAGATTTGATAGATTATAAAATCATTGCCAAAAATGCCAAGGACGGTTAAATTCGGAAGAATCACCAATCAAGTAAAGAAGGGTGCATATCAGATGACCGGTTTGTTCATCACCTTAAAACACAAAAAGTTATGACAATTATGAGAGCTAAAAACTTTTTGGGGAATTGGGCTATTCGGGAAAACGGAGTATTTGGGGAACTGGCATTCGGGGGAAATGACATTCGGGGAACCGACATTCTTGGAAAAGTAGCAAAACTGTTTAATATAAACTGCTCTTACATATGCCATACTATGATTCATGATGAAACTTTACCCGAGCTATTCAAAAATTATTTGATTTGTATTCATAGTTATTCAGCCGTCTTTTAAAATTGGCTGTTCTTTATAATTGTATTTTAGGTGATTTGTATTACTGTAATATTCTTCATATTCATGAAATAAATTGATGAAAATTGTGTACTCTTTTTGCTTTCATAGCATATTCTCCCTTCTTTTGAACATTGGCTGTTCTTCCTAGGTTTATTGTCTTCGTAATTATGGAGAATAATGAAACATAAATACACTAGAAAATTTCCTTTGTCTTTGATAATTCCTTTTTACAGCAAATTACTTTAATCAATTAGATGATGGGTGCGGAGCAGCATCCATCAACTCTGAGGAGGGGTTTTTACGAGCTTGAAATTTGTAAGGAGAAAGTCATCCAAACATATGAAACCAAACGGTAACATTAATAACATCTTCGACCATAGGTGGCGCTGTGATGAACTGGAATTTATTGATTTATTAATTCGAAGATTCTTCGTTTTTTTAGTTAATAAAAGACTGCAACAAACAGGAAGCTTTGTCGTTAAAAAAAAAGAAACAAACATTTGAGCTATGAAAACTAAAATTTGATTTTCCATAAATTTTCCAGTTATTTGTGTTTACTTTATACCATTCACCTGGATTTTAACAGCCCAAAAATTTCCTATAATATTTTTTTCTGGGGAATGTCCTATTCTGGGGAATGGTTTTCTGGGGAATGTCCTATTCTGGGGAATGGATTTCTGGGGAATGTCCCATTCTGGGGAATGGCGTTCTGGGGAACGTCATTCTGGGGAATGGGTTTCTGGGAAATCTACAAAAAGGGTGACAAACTGGAGTGTGAAAATTATCAATCACCATCCTAAACCCCGCCTACAAAGTGCTATCCCAGATTCTCTTCCGTCGACTATCCCTATAGCAAACGAGTTCGTGGGAAGTTATCGAGCAGGTTTCATCGATGGCCGCTCGACAACGGACCAGATCTTTTCCGTGCGACAAATCCTCCAGACATGCCGTGAAAACCCGGGCCCTACGCACCATTTGTTCATCGATTTCAAGGCAGCATACGATAGTATCGACTGCGTAGAGCTATGGAAAATCATGGACGAGAACAGCTTTCCCGGGAAGCTCACAAGATTGATCAGAGCAACGATGGACGGTGTGCAAAACTGCGTGAAGATCTCGGGCGAACACTCCAGTTCGTTCGAGTCTCGGTGGGGACTACGACAACAATGTTGACGGCTGATGACAATGTTAGTCGGGGAATACGAAGGCGCATCATCAGCGGAAGTCGTGCCTACTATGGGCTTCCGAAGAAACTGCGGTCAAGAAAGATTCACCCCCGCACCAAATTCACGATGTACAAAACGCTCATAAGACCTCATAAGTCCTCTATGGGCATGAGACGTGGACTATGCTCGAAGAGGACTTGCAAGCTCTTGGGGTTTTCGAACTTCGTGTGCTAAGGACGATCTTCGGCGGCGTGCAAGAGAACGTGTTGCGGCGAAGGAGGAACCACGAGCTCGCTCAACTCTACGGCGAACCCAGTATCGTGAAGGTAGCTAAAGCTGGAAGGTTACGCTGGACAGGGCATGTTGCAAGAATGCCGGACAACAACCCTGTAAAGTTGGTATTCGCTACGAATCCGGTCGGAACAAGAAGGTGTGAGGCACAGCGAGCTAGTTGGATTGACCAGGTGCACCAGGACTTGGAAAGCGTGGGTCGAGGATGGAGAGAAGCGGCCATGAACCGAGTGAATTGGTGAAATTTTATAGGCGAGGCTTTATCAAGATAATCAATGTAAAGCCAAATAAGTAAGAAAGTAAGTAGTAGAGTTTAGTGATATTTGAACAAACGTAGACTAGCATACGCTCGTCATACACAATTTGTTTTTTTTTTCCTCAAAGAAACTTGCACACGCTTTCCAGACTCATCGAAATGCTTATGGAAATATTACCCAATTTGAAAAATTCACACCCGGTTTTTGGGTGTTTTTCGAGACTGAGTGCATATTGTTTTCCTCTCAGGTTCACACACAACTACATCTGCAATAGGGCACTCATACCATTGGGCGTGATAACCACTATAGCGTTGCAATGCGTTGTTAGGGATTATTTACGACAGGAAACATAATTACAGTGAAGCAAAAATTTTCTCCTGCATCTATTAGCTTTCCTGTCGCGACTCCAACCCTCGTTCATAAAGTAATGAATTCATAACGGGGTTATGAATCGCAGAAGAAGATGATCAAATTAAGAATCATATCTTTTCGAATTCGAACAGACAAAGCATGTAGGCACTGTTCGCTGTTACAGAAAACTTCAAAAGTAGGTGAGGAATTCCCTGTAATGTGTACCCTGTGTGAGAAAAAGGAACTTTCTTTATCTTCTTTGTGACGCCCTGTACCTGTTATCCCTGAATCAATCAAAAGTATTGCATGGAATTAAACAATAAACAAGTCAAAATATGTGCTTGATAAGCGCAGTTTGGTAGAGGTCGGTGGCTTCGGGGAAGACCACGAATATGTTGGCTGTACGAATATGGTACCCATACTAACCATCTCATAGATCGTTGCACGCTTGACCTAACCCCGAAACTCCATATAAAAAAAATGTCAACAATTCCAGCAGTGAATGTCAACTCCATATAAAAAAAAAATCTAAACAATTCCAGCAGTGAGTGTCAAAGAGCAGGACAGTCAATTGAGCGTGATGAAAGAGGGACAGAGAAGGAGAATTTTTCGTGACGTCACCATGCACTCTTCTATTGAGCCAACGTTGGCTTATGAGTAGTGTGGCACAAACAAGGCAACAGTGCGACGCTAAAAATAAAAATCTCTCACTGTTGTTCGTAGGCACGCTTAGGAGAGTCGAATTGGGCATCTCAGAGAGCCGAAGGAGGTGTAAAGTTGTGAAGGATAAAATGGGGTCGTGACGGACTTTGGTTTCAGGTTGGCCGATTACGCTGCGGAATCGTTACCCGTTCTGTGGCGTAGTTGGTGAACGCGCCCAGTCTAGCGTATTGGGAGTCGTGGGATCGAAGCCCACCAGAACGATTCTATTATTTTTCACAATCTTACAACTCAATTTGTCCAAATTGACTTTTGTGTCTACGACCTTCAGGTATTTTCAAATCACCTCATGTTAGCCCTTTTTTACTGAACAAATTTTGCTGAACATTATGACCCTTTATTTGGATTACTTATTAAAATATTGATCATTTATAAAAAGGGTCGTTTTGCTGAATTTCGGTCGTTAAAAAATGGTCGTAAAAAGAACGATCGTGAAAAAAAGTTGGAGTATCTAAAATCTAAACACACTGAAACTTTTATGTAAGTAATTTCAAACGAAATTACTCCAAGTAAAAAAGCATCCTTCAACTCATTTTGAAAGAGACCCCGATGGATGAGAAAGATAAATTATATTTAATGCGTGCGCTATTTAGAGCTCTATATGATGATTTTTTTGTAAAACTTCTATAAAAACAAGTAACGAAATTAACTCATGATTGATTGGTTTGTTCTGCAAGTATTATCAAAAAAAAATTATAAACTGTCACGGTCCTGCGAGAAAAACTTACCGATAGTCGAAGATGACCTCAAAATATACGATTTTTTTTCGTCTCAATTTTTTGTCCAAAGGTAGACGGTTCATGATGTGCGAAGACGATCAAAAACCACCAACCCCTCTTCCTCTTAAAAGTTAGGCTAAAAATTGCAATATGACTTCAAAAAATCATAATCAAACTATAAATTAATCGATTTTGATTTCCTATTTGTTAAAGAAAAAATCCAAAAAATTACTAACTATGATTAGAGGTTTTGAAGGATTCAGTAAAAAAAAGCTTATATGCATGAAAATTGAAACGGTAAGTTTAATTGATAATTTATTTAATTGTTTTTATAGTGCTAACCAAAACGACTTATTTTAAGATTGGAATGTTAGATATACTAACTGCCGTTCTACGCATATTTGTCCCGCGGTTCATAAGGTTTACATAGAACATGGGACAAGTAGGCGTAGAAGGGCAGTATAGATGTAGTAAGAAAACTGAAAAAGGGTATCACTTCCCAAACTTTTCAAACAATTATCACTCGAAGAGTACTCATATAAATATTATTATCCATGGTGACTAGAACCATTCAAAGCAAATACCTTTAATTAATATTCTAACCATGCAAGAAAATATCATTCATATTTGTAGCTTGGAACATAGAGAATTAGATATTCCTGTATAGTTGAAACAGAGATCCAAATGCAAAAGGGCAAATGTCCTGAGTTGTGCAAACGATGGTTATAAGTTCAAAATCCTTGGAAGCGACAGTTTAAGCTTATACTTGTTGCAGACGGACACGGACCTGGTGTAGAGGTAAGAACTCACGCCTATCACGGAGAGGACCTGAGATGTAAACTCATCCTCGAGTTAGTTGCATATCATAGTGAAAAACTAATTGTGAACGTTTCGAATATTCAAAAAATTCCAGAGGATTGGAACATGCTCAAATCTTAATAAAACGTTCACAATTTGCTTTTTACTACAATATATTTCTGAGAAAAATATAAAGAAGGTCAAAACACAATTCACTCTTGAAAATGAATGAACGAATCACGATTCTTTTCAAAAGAATCACGATTCACTAGCACTAGATATTTAAAAGAGACCCTAGAAATTCATCAAGGATAATTTTTTAAGCTGCAACGTATCATACGCAAGATATATTAACAGTAGAAGTAGATATGTTATAAAAAGATCTCATGCAAAAACTTATATTTTTCGTTTTTATGTGAGATACATGATTCATTTTTGACTTTATTATGTGCATCAATGAATCGATCAAAAGAGTCGATTCAGTTTTGTAAGCGAGTCAGTTACGATTCGCTCGCAAAATTAGACCAATTTGCTCATTTCTACTTCTCTAGCTTCAATACAACCTTTAACATGACCCCTATTCAGACAAGTCAATAAGTTATTCCCTTGCTTTTGATAATGTTCACATAGTGTCATGTGGAGTAGATGTCAAGGAAAGTGGTTATAAATCATTGGATCCCAGTTCAATTCTCAATTGGTCATATTTACTGATTTTCATCTTTAAATTCCAGCATATATCTCCACCATGTGTTTAAAATTGTTAGTTACGTTGATAAAACCTAAAACTATGAACCTGAAAATATTTCATCATTTTGTTGTTCATTGTTGAATTATAGATAAATAAGCAATCATTAAGGGTTCGAATGTTGCCATCTGTTCTAAAAATAGAATTATCGTTTTTGAAAGAAGCTTGAATAAACGCATGCTAGACCTTTATCCAGCCTTCCATACAGCTTCAATTAAGCTTAAGGCTGAATAAAATCGCCAGAATTAGATGTTTAATAGCTGAACAACAGTATATGGAGGCTATGAACAGCTTTTGTTCAAACAAAGGCTGAATTAAATTAGTTATAAAAGCGTTTGAGCAGCTTCAAATTGTTACCTAGTTTAAAACCCTTTCCAAACTTCTTAGTTTTCTATCCTATGAATATATCTGCCCTTGTACTATACTATAAAACATACATAAAAGCTATTATAAAGTTTAGTTAAGCCCAACTAGCGGTAATGAATCTCTTGCGATATCCTAAAGCACGGAAATAAACCATTGCTAAGAGCTTATGATCAAACAAATACCAGACATTAATTTGATCATAAATCATAACCTTTTTTATAGTATTCAAACCATCAAGATGTCTGCAGATTCATAATACTAAATTTCAAATAATCATTTTTTGCTTGGCAGTAAATATCCTTACAAACGCGTGAAGTTCATTCCAAAGAAAATTACCTGGTGAAATGAAATAAAATTTTTCGATTTTTGACATCATAATTGCCTTTCTTATATTCTATTGCATTCCATATTCAGAATGATTTCATGCTCATTTCAATCGTTAATGGAAATTTCCCACACATATTGTAATTATGAACCCGAAACGGTGACACTAAAAATTGATTCCATCTAGTTAAATCTTACTGGTCTCGATTGAGACGGTTTAAGATCAATTGGTATTTATTCCGTTCAATATAATTACCAATGAGTTCTTTTGATCTTAAAAATTTTTGCGCAAAGTCCTTCACTGGGTAAAATGGGGGAGGGACGTTTCGCATAAGGACGTTTCTCAAAATTTTATAGGTGGACTTTTTCATAATGGACGTTTGGCATAAAGTGAATTATATGCCTTCTTTAAAATGCTACCTGTTCTTATATGAAACTGCTTTATGTGAAACGTCCATTATGCCAAACGTCCTGACGCAAAAAAAAAATCCCGGCTAAAATATTCTTAAATCAGATTATTTTTTCTGCTCAAAGACTTATTATGCTGTCAAAAATAACAAATCGGAAGTGCTTTAAGCCGGTGATGCAATTTAATTGATTTAAAATGTTCCGTTGTGTGTCCAACTATGTTTTTACTGTTTACTGGAATTAATATTTCACTGTTAGACTGAAGCCCGTGGTTGATCGGTTGTACAAATGCAGAAAACGGTAAGTGATTGAAGTGCCGAAAAAATGACAGTATTGCCATGTAACTCAGCTGCTGTGTGCATACTTATCTCACTAGAACGGGAAGTTTAAGCAATCAAATGCAACCAAAAATACCACACTCGGTAGTCAGATTCTACGAGAAGGATGTTTGTAATTTATATATAAACTCATAATTGTCTACATGATTATCGACATAATCACCAGCAGGCCGCATTCGTAAGTTGAGTTTTGAGAAGACTTTAACATGACTTAGTGCAGTCCTACGGATTTTATCGTTGGCTTTGTAAGTCAAACCAGATGAGGTTTTAAGTATAGGTTTTAATAGACACTACACAGCTCCTCCAAAATGCAAATTGTTATCAACAATTCTTACGGACAAATAAGGTTTAATATTAACACTTGTAAGTATCTACAAAGCATTTTTAAGTGGTTTTTACTAAAAAAGACCGTTTAGCTCTTTTCAATGCTTCATTAAATCTGTTAGGATTAAATGCATCTATAATAAAATCTCAATAAATAAAATCTAAGACTAAAGAGCATTGAAATTGTTGCTTGGGATGTCAGTGCAAAACCAATTGATTTTCATCAGTTCGCAATTGTAAGATGATTAAGCAATAATCATTGACGACACATATAAATTTCAACTTCGCCCTAATGAATGGGGCTTGGGATTAGCTTACCATTCTCAATGCACAAATCGAGAGCTCAAAATTTAACATTTAATAACGTCGCCGGCCACGTCCTTACGGTATCGGGGAAGGGAAGGAATGTTAGTGTGACTACCGTTGTTACTAGAGACCGAGATCACCTCTGCATCTCCACGCTTTTCATGGAAAGAATATTGGGTTAGTGGGATAAGCATTCGCGGATCACTCGCCCCCGCAAGAGCAAGCGACGCGATCAATAGATCAATAACTACTAACGATCCGCGGCGCATTTTCATTTTCCTACGCGAACGACGCGTGACATTTTCGATCATGCCCTCATCGCCCGCCCCCGCAGGAGCAAGCGTCAAGGTCGAAGGATCAAACACTACTTGCTTAAAAGTAAATGTTTTAACGAGGAAAAATAATAATTTGTCTCAGATTTATACATGAAAATATACACTTTATCATATTTCTAACAACAGTAGTTTTGTTTTTTTTTTATAATTGAAAAACAAGATATTCTCTTATGCTGAAATCTGTAAAACTATAAAAAATACAATTTTGCATGACGGTTTTAACAAATTATTGCACCTTTTTCAACAAAACTGTTCTTGAATGTTTAACTTCTTTGCAATGACCAGAAACACCACTCTTCCTAGCTATTACATTAATTCGTCAAGCATTTTCTTTTCTCTTTTAGGTTGGCTGTTCGTATTGTAGTGTGTATGTTCAATAATAGTGGTAATGCGTTTTTTTGCGTGTTGTGGGCAACTTTATATATGTTTGTGTGTTTTTTGTAACATGGTTTTTGTCAAAACTAAATAAATGTGTAAAAAGTCTTTGTATGTAGTAAGGAAACAGTAGAAAACAATTTTACTCTTTTGCTCTTGTAATAGTGGTAGATTTGTATAATAGTGATTCTTAAAGGAAATTCTAATATTATTTTCACGTGAGACAAAATGGAAAAGCTTTCGAATGACGGATTCAAATATGAAGAACGAGCTTCCATTATTTTGTGGTGATTTTTTATTCCTCAACCAGTTACTACTACCTCTATAATTGGCATGAATGCCCTATAACTTTTGAAACTCAACCAATTTCAATGATCAAAACACAAAAATCAGGACATTTCCAATAGCTCACAAATGTCCTTCTTGAGCAAAGGTATTTAAATCATAGACTAAGGATTGATGGTCTTAACTTATTTATTTTATTGTCAATCAATTTAATTTAACAAAAATGCAAGAAATGGGAAATCTACACTTTCCAAATCACCGATATAACTTAAAAATTAATTATGTTCTTCTACGATCAGTTTTTTAACCCTATGTGTCTGCTTCCGAAGACATAGAAATTGATTGAAAAAAAATGCTTTACTAAGGATGCTCGATCGCTATTGGTTCAAGTTCTTATTCTTATGCTTACTTAATAACTGTATAAAACAATGAAACACATTATCAAGTAATTCGCTTGGATCTTCAGTTAACTTCTTTTACCGATATTCACTTAACAACTCCCGTCGCTATTTTACAATTATCAACCATAAAAGTTTCGCCGTTCAATCCCTCTCCGGGGTATCGCTCACCCAACTCAACACATCCAACACCCAACGGCAGCCAACCGACCACAATACCGGGTGTAGCTTTTCACTCTTTGTATCCACTTCTCTTCCTCAACCTTCCTCATCAACCCACCATCCAACACAATCAAGCACCCCAGAACTGCTTCCATAAGCAGAAAACAACTCCCCTCGCACCAAGCTCTCTCAGCTCACCCACCAAATCATCCTTCATATGCAAGACCACGTAAACTCAGTGGGTGCGACCAATTTCTCGTTCGCCATCTCTCTTGCTCTTGGGCCAGTGCGCCAAAGCGGGACAGCCACAGTCAGCAGAGCACGCCGTTTCCACCCATATCTCTCGTTCTGGACTGGCTGGTTGCCGTTGTTGCTGCTTCTGCTTCTGCTTCTACTGCTGCTGGTTGGTAGTTGTGGGCTCTCCAAGCTCAACGGGTGCTTGATTTTGCTCAACGCTTTCGTGCTTCTCGTTTCCTGCCTGCTTTCAGTCTGATATTGCTATCCACGCGGACAGTTGTTACGCGCGCGCCCCGTTTTTTGAATACCGCTACGAAGTGTGTGCCGCCGCTGCTCGATTGATCGCTGGTTGAATGTCTATCTCGTCGAAGTAGGCGCGCTGAATTTTAATCGTTTGGTTTTTGGTGGAGTTGTTCAAGATGCTCTTAGTGGTGAACTGTGATTGCTTTCGTGGCGATGGTTACCGTGGTAACAGTTTCCGGTTTACAGTGATTGCCGCGTGAATACTGTGAGACTTCGGGGGGTGAAGTGATCCTCGAATATCTGTTGAAGATTTGTGTAAACTGCTGTGGAAGAAATTCTGGATGATAGCGCAATCAAGTGCAAAGAATACAAACCAATACGTAGAACAAGTGACAGATCAAGCAGAAATATGCAAGTGATAAAAAACGCCCAATACAGTAAGTTGTGCGAGGTGCGATCGACCTCGAGTTAATTAAGCTCGATCAACAAGTGGATCTTGCCGTAAAGGGGAGGAAAAGAACCCTTCAGAAGTGTCACATCCCTTTGTCCATCGATCAACTTTTATAATTAATTAATTAGCTCCCGCAACGGTGTGACTCCGGATCAAGTGATCGAGTGAATGTGTCGTTCAATAGCTGGGAAGCTTCAGAAGTCCATGCTACCGAAGTGCTCTCGCGTGCAAGTGTTTGAATGCCAATTAAACTCACATTAGCCCGCCGGGTGACAAGTGACAAGTGGTTGAAGCGGGTTCAGCAGAGTGCCTCCAAGACAAGTTGAGCGTGACCTTGGAACACAATATTGTAGACTGCAGAGCCGGAAGACGTTCAAGAGCTGCTACCGAAACCGAAAACTTATCTGAGCTGCGCAGAATACAGAAGAGAGGTAAAAGAAGAAGAAGCAGACCAAGTTCGCCAAGTCCGGGTCCATATGATGTTGATTGGATCGGCGATCGGGAGTGAGTTCGCACAGCTGCCGACCAGTGGAGCCGCCCCGTGGAGTATGGAACCACCGCCGAGGGTACCCGGGTCCGGTTTGCCCGGTCAGCAGCCACCCGGTCCTCCTCCGCCACCGCCGGCGGGACTGCAGCTATCGCCTACCGGTAAGTCCCAGTACCAAAGTCTCCCGCATGGGATGTTTGTTTTTTGCACCGATCGGGCGAGATTCGGGCCCCCGTCTGTTTGCCGACGGGATTAATTGGGGAAGATGATGATGATGGTGGTTTAAGTTAGCAGTGGTTGAAAAAACCGGTAGCGGCACCGAGTTTCCGATGCGATTGTTTTGTTAATCTGTATAGAGGTATTATAGCAGCAGTGCGGTATGCCTATGATGGATAATGGGTGACCCCAGGGCGAGCATTAATGGAAGATTGACCGCTGCGATTCGATTCGGAAGCAGCGGTCGGAATTCATTTGTAATTAGTTCAGTGATGGACTTTGCCTTTCGCAGTGGGATAAAGAGTATTCAGTTCTATGAAAGCAAAGCTATAAGTTATATATCTTGCTTAATTTATAATTTTGCCCTAAGAGCCATTGGTATCCATGCATGTAGCATTATGTTACTGGGCAAACGGATGGATTTACACGTTATTGAACAATGCTACGGTGAAGAGAAGATTTTCCTCTATCTCCCAGTGGTGATAGTTTTAAGTGATTCATTCAAAACAACGGGCTACACACTCGTTTAGCTATGGCTTTTAGGGCGAGATCCTAAGTTATGCGAGATATATTTGTAAGGATAGTCAAATTTATGAACTACTATTTCTCCATGTAGGATAGTATAACCCAAAACAAATCCCAGAGAAACATTGAAATTAACAGAGTTCATGACTAACCTATGTACCATTTCTGTATATGTATTTTCGTATCGCCAAAATCAAACAGTAAAGTTGCCAAAATCGAACCGAGCCAAAAACGAACCGTGTCAAAATCGAACGGGCACTGTTACTTAGGACAAAAAGGCATGGAAACCCTATTCATCTGTAAAAAAATCACTGTAATATGAAAATTAAAAGAAAAGGGTGGCTACCTTGTGAAATATATAAAATATTGTATTCATTTATCTATATAACTGCTTTATAGTCACGGTCAAATCAATTTTTAATATCATTCTATTATGGCGCTCAAATATTTTTTTAGTTGTTAGTATCACGAGATTCCTACTAGAACTGCTAGACTAGGCTGCTGTAAATTACAAAATCTATTAAAACTGTTTGTTTAAACATACCGTACAGGTACGGTTAAAATAGGGTAAAATATAATAAATATGCTGAAAAATGATTGCGTAAGTCTTCTTTTCTCCTCTAAAGATTTCTAATCGGTTCAATGGCAACGTAGTCCAACGAACTTCTGAAAGACATATTGTGAAGACCATCTTTGTATTATGATTACATATGTGACTATGAAGCAAAAATAGATGGGTTCAATTCCCAGTATGGTTTAAAATCTAATTGTTGAAGTGCTCCCAGAGTGCTTAACCCTAAGTTCCCGCATGAAAAATATCTTACACCGATGAAAATTCTAAAACCTTCACCTAACGTACTGCTGTGAATGGCAAGTCAGCCCCACCTGCATTCTCGATAAAATTGAGTTGAGTTCAGTTTTAAACATATCTTCCATTGCTCCTTTAGCTGCAAGTCACATTGTCCCATAATGAAAAAGTAACCGCATATAAGTTCCACTACAAACCCGTGTTTTGATCATTACTATATTTTTCTCAGAAAGATATCGTAGTGGAAAACAAATGTCGAAAGTTTAATCAAGATTTGAAATTTTCCTATCCACTGGAATGTTGTGAATATTCGTATGGGAATCGAGTTTGGAAACTTCACAGCTCGTTTTCTCAATGGCTACTTTTTACCGATGGGACTGACTTGCGATTCACGACAGCGCGGGTCTTTAACAGTGGTTCTCAACCGGGGGTCCGCGGACCCCTAGAGGGCCGTGATGACTTGTCTAGGGGTCCGTGGAACCATAACAAAAATGTTTATTTTTTCTCGATTGATAACCAAATGCTCTTTAGCTTGCGAAAAAATAGGCAAGTACTTGGGGTTATGTTTTTAATATTATTATAATCACGCTGCTATTCTGATAGAATCTTAGATACATTTTAGCTGAATTCTTAGTGGAATCTAGGAATTTTGGCCGATTTTCGTTAAGCAAATTACATGTGAGATGGGATGGCGACATGTGAGGTTCATCAATAACATTTTTCACTCGCATTCACAGTGCGATTTGCATGATCCTCAAAACTCATGGAATTAAAAATGCTATTCTACGTGTGTACCAAGGCAGCCATTCTGAGATTCAATCCTAAATGTCTTGTTTTTTTTTGGAATGGAGGAAAGCCTGTAGGAGTGAAAAAAAAACTCTTCTCCTATAGGCATAAAACCCTCAAACCTATCTTTATTTAGGCCCTTACCATAAAGTATTAGGGGCCGATTCAATAATGTTATATACAATGTTTGTATTAATTTTGTTTAGCTTCTACATCTTGTCATACTTTCACGACAAGTTAGAAGTTCTAAACTCGGGGCTTCCATTTGAAGTATGATAGGGTAAAGAACTACTTGGGATTTATTATATTTCACTTTGACAGAGGCGTTTTTTCATGACCAAATTGTCTGAAACTTTACAATATGAAGCACTTCAATACGATGCATGTTGTGGCCAAATATAAGGTCTACAAAAGCCCTACTAAATAGATTCGAAAGTGTCAAAAATTAGATTCGACTCTCTTTTTGTCGAATTTTCGGTAAGATCCTTGGAAAATGTATTAGCAATTTTCAAAAACCACTCATACTATTGTTAGAACATCCCAACTAATATTAAGTTTAGATGAAAACATTCTCCAAACTTCCTCTATACGGCTTTATGCAGAGCAAATGCGCTGTACATACAAACGAAAGCTTTTATGCGATCCTTTTTTACCAACAAATCTACTAAATCTACTCAGCTTTTTTAAGCTGTGTTGGCAGCTCTTATGCATAGCGCTCACTACTTTGTTTCGAGACTGTTATAGGACAATTAGCTGTATAATATTAAGGCGCTTTTTAAATCATTTCGCAATTGTTGAATAATGTTTATACATCTTCACTGTATTATCGACTAAATATTGTTTTCAAGCTGTTTTGTTTGTTTTTGAATGTAATGTTCACGTTACGCATTTAGAGTACCCGCCACCGCTTGGGATCGAACTCAGGATCTCTGCATCCACAAGTCTCGACGCTGTCCTTGCTGCCACTACAGTATACATCGAAAGCAAAGAATAAACACCGTTTTCCATTGCACCGAAAACGGTTCACGTCATATTTTATAATGATGTTATAAGATTTTATAATCGTGCCACTTCATCAGGCTTTTAAAGGGTGAGAGACGTCAAACGCAATGTTTGTCTATCGATTTCCGTGTCACATTCCAAACTATTTGTAACATTATTGTTGGATATTTTGAAAGGTTTTTTATTCAGTTTGGTCCCATTTTTGGCTGATTTCCTGAACCATCCTTGAAAACACCAGTATTAATCCCTGGAAGATTCCCTTGAGGATTCCGCAAAGATCCTGCCTGGTAGGTTAACTACAATTTTCAAACGAATTCTTGCATCCATCCTTACGATTTTGGCCTACTTTGTATGGACATCCGAAATTAGCACAGAATTATTGACGGGTTTCAAATGAATCTGTATCAAACTCATAGTAGAATTTCGAACACTATCATGAAGAATATCGGGACGGGGAAGTCGTGGATGGAATGATATGAAATTTAAACGATCGCGAGATGTAATTTGATTCTTATATTGAGTTTACTTCATTTAATAGATTCTTGAATTTTCCATAAAGTTATCGAATATTATTTGTCCAATTTTTCTAAGGGCCATGGGACGTTTGTAGGATGTCAAAATATCCGTGACTCTGAAAAGGTTGGGAATCACTGGCCTACACACTGAATTGTTGTTTGCTGAAATCAGCTAAATTTTGCTCAAAATTTACAAGCTGATATGCATAGTAAAAAGAATTGCTAAACTTCGATAAGCAAGAATGTTCCTTGGAGACCCTTGTACCTTTTAATTCCGCCGTAATTGCTTATTTTTGACAGATACGCGTTTTTCGACTACCACTTGCAGTCTTTTTCAGTGTCAGTTACTTGTATCCACTGAAGTACACTCGTAGTGGATACGAGTAACTGACACTGAAGAAGGCTGCAAGTGGTAGTCGAAATACGTGTATCCGTCAAAGAAAAGCAATTCGGCTGAATTAAAAGGTACAAGGTTCTCCAATCTACTTTTTTTGTTTCTCTATTGAGATTCTGCTCAGAGGATTCGAATACATCTAAAAGAGTAAGAATGCTTCTTCTAAATATCGGCAATTTTTTTTTAGAATTATGAGCTCGGAAAATTTCAGCGAAGTTTTGCATAATCCAGTGAACAACATATGCAATTGATTGTTTAAAGTATTGTGCGCAAGCTTCATACTTATGGTAGCGTGTTGTTTTAGGAATTAACTTTAATGACTTAAAATTGAAGTATTTGTAAATCACTAATTATTTGTAGGATGGATTTATTGCATAACAGGGTATCTCGGATCATCAAACAAAAGTACTTTCATACCGAGAAATTATTTTCCCGGCATAAGTAATAAAAAATCAATGAAAAATTTATTCTGTTGATGAGCGTACTGTAGGGTATGGTAAGATAAACTAAATTTCTGAAGTTTTACCAAAAATATAAAAGCATATCTAATGCTCAACGAGTGTGAATAGCTTAAGCTAAAAATGGACTAAATATGAACGAAAATGATTTTTCTTTATTTGGGGACGTTATCAACGCCCAATCATCACCCATTTTTGAATCCTAGATAAACATCAGACAATATTATTATCATAGAATAACTTTTTCGTCTACTTCATTCAACCGACCCTTTTGATGCTTTGACGTATCAAGCCTATCAATTTTACAAAATTTTAATTATCAGTTTTCGGTGTAACGGGATAGGCTTAGCAAAGAGTTGACATATACTCGAATGTCGTTGTTCCCTATAAAAAAAATAATCACCAAATCCACCAAACGCAAGTGACCGCGATTATTCAAAAGCAGGAATTTTTAGTCGACTGCAATAAGAACACATTTTGAAAGACTTAGTTTGCAAACAAAAAATTTTAAACACTACCCATCCCTTCTCTTATACTCATATATTCATGTTTGATCCAAATGGTATTTCTTACTTTTTAACATTAATCTAATCAAGCTTCAAACAGTTTTTTCTAATTTTACTTACATTTATTGTTCTTTATTACTCCTTCGATCCAATAATCGTTGACGATTTTTAATGGTAGTAAAATAGTGTTTTTAATTTCGATTGTCCACGAGTTTAAATTTTCCTAGCAAAATGAATTGTTTAACGTGTAATAAACGGAAACAATTTTGCCTATTATAAGTGCGCAACTAGGGTTGTGATGTCTATTACGGCTTAAACCAGCCGACGATGTTTTGAAAAAAAAAACCTAAAGTTCATAAGCTTGAGCTTGGGCTTGATTGGCCGCCCGTGGTTGCTACTCCACTATCGCCAGATCAGCTGCACTTACACAAGGAATCAATTGAATGACTGCTGGAGACTAATAGACACCCTCAGTGTATAAGTGCTGGTGATCTTCTATTTTAAGCAACAATGAATGTCAGAATGACCAATGAGAGGAAGAGGGAGGAACTGATGATGCATCGAACTGGCACCCACAGTACATCATATATACCACTGCACTGTGTCTACACCAGCTCATGCGGGATTGTATGGGTTGGGGGAAAAGCATGGCAGATAGGTTTGCTCTTTGGATAGCTGACTGCCTAAGTATCAGGCGTAAGGAAAGGCGTGTTATAATGATGATAAAATTGAAGCGTAGGGAAACGGTTTCTTGTCCGTCTCTGGTGCTACCGTTTGCTATGGACGAATATTGTGTGAATGTGACAGATTGAGAGTGGAAGATGGAAGCAATTGAAAGATACTACAACAAATTACGAGGAAAGGGATGGGCCTAGGATTGAACCCATGACCTTCTACATATGGAGCAGAGACGGTAGCCATTAGACCCCCAACTCCGTCCTGAAAAAAAAAACTAGAAATTCAAAGACACAAAAGTCAATTCGAACAAATTGAGATGTAAAATTGTGAAAAATAATGGAATCTCTCTGGTGGGCTTCGATCCCACAACTCCCAATACGCTAGACAGGGCGCGTTAATCAACAACGCCACAGCACGGAACGTAGTAAACAGTAGTTTAGTCAAACATTGAAGCATCGAAGCAAGTGTTCATAGAGTGTTTTTTTACGAAGTACAGAGTACACTCATTCAAACAATAGGACTCTTATATCGATGCTAGAAATGTAAATGGAAAACAACAAAATTCACTTTAAAAATTGAAATATGAATAAGTTTTCGAAAAATGCAAATGGTTAAAAGCCATTTAAAACTATTTGGGAGCAGTGTTTTGATGCTTGTACTTGCTACACTGCCCATATTCGCATAATTTACCCATATTTTTCCTAAAAATATAGAACAGTTATGCGAATAATTGGTAGTATAAAAACAAGAAACGAATGATTCGTCTAAATGTTGAGTTAATGATTAGAAAATTAATATATGTGTTGAGTTATAATTTGCATGATATTTTGTGATTAATTTACCGTCAAGCTACCATTCACCGTGCATTTAAGAAAAAAATGAACTTCAAAAAATTACATAACTTTTCCAAATAATTTTAAGTGTGCTAGAATACCACTACGTAGCGTGCAATTATATAATAGTACAAGGAAAAATCTAAAACTTATGATAGATAACAAAAAATTACTCAAAAATTGTGTTTGAAAATGTCATCTTAAGGTCGCCTCGTACCGTTCTATGTCACCATTTACCGTGCACACTAGTGCACCATTCACCGTGCGTATAGTTTTCGCCATGATTTAATTTTGTATCTTGAAGAAACGTTGTGGATGGAGCAACTATGTTGCTAGTAGAGTCCGCACTCATTTTTAAGAGTATTTAAATCTTCATTTACGATAAAAACCATAAAAAGTTTAAAAATTGCTAAAAAAATATTTTTTCATCAAAATTGTTATAAAAGGTTTGACTGCATTGTCCAAACCATTCCACATTCCCTCAAAAACTAAATATGAAGTAGTTTAATGACGACATAACAATAAATCTAATATTAGCGAATAATTTCATGCCTTTTACACTAATGCACGGTAATAGGAACCATATATATTGAAAAGGATCCATTCACCGTGCATTTGGGTTTTGACTGAAACACAATAAAAAATTCTAATTTGCATGAAATCTCATTGCTCATACGATGAAATACATCTTACTAGAAGTATCCACAGTGAAAACTTGTTGAAATTTTGAAAAATTTCATGCTCTATCGTTAAAATGAAAAATGTGAATTTTTGGTGTTCCTACTAGGAGTGATGAGAAATCTCATTATCAAACAGAATTCACATGATTTTGACTACATAAACTAGGGTTTTCAAAATGCTTTGTGACTAAAACTACTTCATTTTATCAGTTTTATCTTATTTTGCTGACAAAAGAATAATTTGTAAAAACTGTATGAATATTATGTAGGAATTTGTATATGTGCACGGCGAATGGAGGCCGCACGGTGACTGGTGACTCAACGGTAATAATTATTTAGGGGACGGACCTGGTGTAGTGGTTAGAACACTCGCCTCTCACGCCGAGGACCTGGGATCGAATCCCATCCCCGACATAGTCACTTATGACGTAAAAAGTTATAGTGACGACTTCCTTCGGAAGGGAAGTAAAGCCGTTGGTCCCGAGATGAACTAGCCCAGGGCTAAAAATCTCGTTAATAAAGTCAAACCAACCAACCATTAATAATTATTTCTGTTTGGAAGAACAAGACTTTTATCAAAAACTCTGATGTAAGTTTAGATGGTTACCTTGTTTCACAAGATCACAAAAATCATTTAACATTATTTGAACCATAAAATAACTAAAACACGAAAGCAGTTATTTTTTTATCACAACGCTCTAGACTTTTTCAAATCGCTTAAATTTTCATGCAAATTTTTCAGCCTTAAAAATTATGAAAGATATTGTCAGGATGATTATTTTGAAACTAAAAACTTTCTATAGGTAATTTTGAAAAACACTTCAAGTGTATGGAATATCTGTAATGCAGAACGTACAGATTTCAGCTCCATGTTCATAATTGTTTTTGCAATCCTCCAGCCTAAAAACTACTAAAATAGATCGTTACATAGCATGAACCTCATTGCTCTAACTATCATCAATATGACGTTACATCAATACTACAAGAGGTCACTTGATGACCTTGGGGGTGACAATGGATCAGAGAGGGGCTTCCCAGATTTGCTCAAAATATGCTTTGATGGTTTATTCTATACCATCAAAATTTGGTTCAAAGTTGGTTTGTTTAGTTATTTGTAGCCTCTTGCTGGATTTAAATACACTAATTTTAAACACACTTATTTTAAATAAATTAATTGATCATTCTAATAACGTTGAGTAAGTTCAAATGTTTTCAACG
The DNA here is from genome assembly GCF_002204515.2 of Aedes aegypti. Lineage (NCBI taxonomy): Eukaryota > Metazoa > Arthropoda > Insecta > Diptera > Culicidae > Aedes > Aedes aegypti. Next base: position 331,159,734 of record NC_035109.1, read on the forward strand.
ACACATTGCACTTACATGCTACAAAAGTCTTTCACTATCAACTTATTTTTCATGGGCTGAAGTGCTTTAAGGCATTACGGAGCTAATTTCATCATGTAACCAAATTAGTTCTTGTAGCACAATATTTTGGCTAGGTTGGTGAACCCATGTACTCACAATTCAGATTATTTAACAACTACTGATTGCCACCTGTTATATATCGAAGCAAAACATACGTCAAGAAGTACTTTACGAGTTGAGTTTTCGGTTATGGGTAGCAGTGTATGGAATATAATAAAATTAACGACGCAAAAAGCAGCGATACAAAATGGAAGAAAATAATAAAAAGTTTAGAACATCCGTTATTATTTTGTTTAATGGAATTCTAAATCGTAGCATTTACAGGGCTTGATTTTAAATGTTTGTCTTTGTCAGTTTGAAAAACTTTGTGTAGCTTTCAAAGTATCTATGATTTTCTTTTCGTGTGTGAAGGGTCAAAGTAGCTGGTGTGTTTTTACTTAACAAGCACAGTTCGCGATCGAAAAAAAAAAGTTTACATATAAATCTTCAGTTTGTGTAGGACTCAAGCCATATTATGGTAGGTAGACCAGCAGGTAATTAACAAGGCCACAGAACAGTTTACGATTTTTCGGTAACCAAAACTGGAATTTACGTAGAATCCATGAACAACTCTATTTTTATCAAATTTAATATATCTTTTTAAAATTATACCCATTAACCTTGAATTCCATTACCCGGAATAACTGAAGACCATCACCGCGAGTTCCAGTTTCATGGATAGCATAACTTCGAATTCCATTATCACGGGACAATGTCATTGGAGGTAATCATATATTCGGGACGATAGCATGTAGCGTAACAGTGCGTTCAGTGTGATGACACTCGGATTAAAGAAATTCGTGTTTTTGGAATCTGCTCAAGAGAGTTTTGATACTTAAGGAAGACATGTAACATTGAGCTCTGCAAGTATAACACTTTTAAATTTTAAAATCAATAACGCGTTTTTCTTACTTTTCTTAAATTTATTTCAAGGATTGAGGCTTTCTTTTCACGAGTTAGCTTTGGAATGAGTTAATTAATTTATACAATTCGTTCACTTTTGCATTTATCCAGGGCTCTTACGTGTTTTTGGAATCGAAATAAATGTATTGTATTGAAGATTTGTAAAAATCTAAATGTAGTAATGTGTGCTACAAAGATCACAAAAGTATTGACAGTGGTCTAGAATTCTATAGTTTGGCAAATAGTTCATTACTAAGCGTTTAAAGTTTAAGTTCTAGGGCAGTACAAAGTTAGCCGGAACTGGCAAAGGAGTAGCTAGTTGGGCTATAACAATATTTTTTGAATAATAATAATGTCACAAAAAATGGCGCTTGAGCCTTTGAAAAAATAATCAAATGTGAAAGACTTTGGCGACATGTAAGTGCAATGTATTATTTAAACTATTTGAACATCCTTATCGGTATAAGAATGCCTAAATAATATATTTGAAATTAGTGTTTTCTATGGTTACATCTCAAAAAGGGCGTAATTCCAAATTTCGTCTATTTTCTCATTCAAAACTCCACAAGGTGGTTACAAATAACTAATCAAACCAACTTTGAACCAAATTTTAATGATATATTTCTTCTGAAAATCACAGCCAATGAAAATCCGTTTAAATATCCCAGATTTCCTTTAAATTAGAAGACTTATACAATCAAATGGGCGTTAAACGGCCCTACGATTTTTTATTTAAATTTGGCCAGACATGCAACTAAGCTATAGAAAACGACTGGTGAGCACATATTTGATGGCGATTTTTTTTTCTGATAATAACGGTCAGGGGAGCACCGTGTAATATGTTTTGAACCCCTGTATATTTTGGAACCTCTAGACCAGTTTCCAATTTCCAAGATTGGACAATGCGCAAGCATTTTAAAGAAGCAATGAAAGTTGGCTTTGCCTCCAGTAAATGCCGGAGTTTCAACATGTATTGAGGTGTTCAAAAATAACAAAAACAGGGCCTTACAATTGCATTTTCTATGCATTTTGGACTATACATGGCCATGTAAGTAATTTACCTCATAGAGCAAATTTTTCTCTTTATTTTGGCATGTTCATTATAACATAACATAACATTAATGTTGTCTTCGACAATTCTGTGGTAGTTGCAATGTAGAAGAACTTTGTCGAAGGCACAATTTTTATATCTCCTAAACTGAAGATTTATGCCGTTAGATGCGTGTATCCCCTAAAACAATATTTTTCATCATTACTTTTTTCCAAGATTTTTAACATTTTTAACAAGTGTTTTTGCTGAACCTGTCATCACGCTATCTTTCCAAATAACAAAATAATTCATAAACTACTACTTTTAATAGTTTAAAACAGTACACTATGTACATAATAAATGAGACAAAAACCCAAAATCACTTCCATAAAAGATTCAAAATACGACTGTTACCCTAGTATCAAACTTGAATAGAGGACGACACTACCATAGACAAACAATGTTGTCCTTTTTTGGACCAATTCCAGTTTTTTTTTGTCCCAATGGTGTGATGGCCCGACTCGATGCGGTAATGGCAAAATTCGGTACATCCAGTTTTCTAATGAAACATCTTAATTCAATAACAAATGTTGTTCTTGCTTGACATAACTTTTTTTTCCAGAATGCTTCTGGTGCCATAAGTCATATCTTCTTCTTCTTTTTTCTGGCATTACGTCCCAACTGGGACAAAGCCTGAGAGCTTTCTTTGCCGCTTGACCATTTTTGCATGTGTATATCGTGTGACAGGTACGAAGATACTCTATGCCCTGGGAATCGAGATAATTTCCGATACGAAAAGATCCTCGTCCAGCGGGATTCGAATCCACGACCCTTAGCATGGTCATGCTGAATAGCTGCGCGTTTACCGCTACGGCTATCTGGGCCTCTTCGTCATATATACAAGTCTAATCCTTATGAAAGTTTAAATTTAAAATAGGATAAATAGCTTCCTTCCAAGTCAAACCCACAGATGGCCAATCATCAACGAAATATCCCTTAGTTTCATCTTCCAACAACATGGAGGGGAGGCTTTTTGGGCAAACATGGGAATACGCACATCACCACTGGAATCGTCGACTGGTCAAACTGTGCGATATCTTATGCTGGGAAAAAGAAAGGTCCAATATGAAGACAGCGTTATAGATATCTAAGAAATGTCCTACAACTTTGCCGAAAAAAGGCAAACCAAATCTTACCCGTTTGAGTACCTGTGTTTCTTTTAGCACACCATTACCAAAATTTTAGTACCTAGTTGATCATTTTCTCATACTCTAGAGATGAAGTGTTGAATGATTCCACTAGAATTTTATGCTGCCAGCGTTTCGAAAACTTTTGCAATAATGTTTAGTACCGTTTTCTCGACATGATGATTTTCCTAATAGGACTCTATTGTGAGTATGGGCAGTATATCTGACATGCGACTCAAAGGTAAAAAGAGTATGTAGAAGATTTTTTGCAAATGATGAAAGTGCATAAGTGGATAGGCGACGTAAGGGAGCGACAAGAATGAAAATTCATTAGATAGGGAAAATTGAGCAATCCATCTGGGAACTTGTAGACATCGTAGCTTCCTGTTTTTTGCCTAATCTCTATGATTTGCGCCCAGTTCCGATAATTTTGTAATGTACAATGGACCAAAAGCTTTCGTTTGACGTAAATGTTGTGAATATATGTATGATTACTAGAGTGATAAAACTGTTGCAATTTTGGCTACTATATGTTTAAAAGATTTTTATTATCAGCATCCTCCTAAAGTTTAAAATAATTCGGAAGATATTTGATTAGATTACTATTTAAGACTAGTGGTCCCGGCAAACTTCGTCTTGCCATCAAGTAGGCTGTTGAAAAACGGTATGAATCGTCCCATACAAAATGACAGTTCCGTGCACTCTCGTTTTTTCAACTTTCCCGGTAAATATCCTATGATTTTTATACACACAAACACGTCGGAACCCTTGACGAACAAAACGGAGAAGGAATCATTCAAATCCGTTGACCCGTTCGTAAGCCATTTCGTGACATACAAACACCATTCCATTTTTATTTATATAGATTACTATGGACAATAGCCTGGGACACGGTTATATGAAAAATTTAGATTCTCGCTCTAGTCCACTTTTTGGATTGCATTTAGGTCCCATAACAACTGTGCAAAATTTCAGCTCGATCGGAGAAACTATATTTTAGCGCCAGCCGTTCAAAGTTTGTGTGGGATTTACTATGGGAATACTTACTTTTGCAAAAAAAAATCGTCAGAGGTCGCCCATAGACCTCTATAAAAATTCTGAACACATACCTGGATAGGTATTTTTACAATGAAGAATATTGCCGAAGACCGCAAAGCAATCCGATGGTTGTGAAAAAAGTTATTAAGCATGTACTATTCGGAAATTTTGCCTGACTTTGTTATTATTGTTATTCTTTTGCGTGTCAATCAACGTCGCTTTGCCAATAGGTTTTCATTGAATAACTTTTTTCACAAGGGTCGAATTGTTGCTTCATCATAATATTTTATGCAAAAGTGAACAAAGCCTTCCAGCTGCAACTTTGCTGAAGAGCACATTTTGATTGGAGGTCAGGATAGTCAGTGTTGCTCTGAAAGTAACTAAATGATCATCTCAATATGATTAAGGCTTTGTTATCAGTAATAGCAAAGAATCTTAAGGCCGCACGGGACGTCATCGTAATCACCCTATTCATTTGAAGAAGCAAATCCCAAGAACCACTCCATATATCGATGCGAAAAATATCACTATGATTCTATATATGTAGTGCACAACTCGATAAACTTTCAGCTTCATCGGTTCACTAAAACTCGAGATTTGGTTCCACAAAGTTTTGATGATAATTGTTAGAGTGAGACAAAAGATAGGGAAAATAACACGGTCTCCCGTGTCGCCTTAACGTCCCATCAAAATATGGTCTTCGGCAAAGTTGTAGCTGAGATGATTTCGCATGAAAAGAATTTGTTCACTTTTCCATAGATTATTATGACGAGCAGTTAGAGGACTGAACACAAAATGTTTACCTTTTCCATAGAAATTTCCATATAAACTTCAAATGGCGTGTGCCCAACCAAATTTCTTCCAAATTACTTCAAATTTTGGGAGAATGAATTTCATCAGTAAAAACTTCCAAGTTTGCATCAGTTCAATGACTACCCATGAATATTTCCTCTTAGGCTTGCCAGTTGCAATCGAGCGCATAGTAAAAACTTACTAATCCTACGATTTAGTGTACATTGTAGATAGTAATTAGGTTTAGGCGTCTCCAAAGCCGCATTGCTCAAGCAAACAGCATTGAACATGCATTTAGCAAACCCTTTCAAAGCGGCAACGATTAACTCAACGCATGTCTTGCAGCGCGAAATTCATTTGCTGCAGCTGTCCCCGCCCGAACAATCAATCATCGACTTCTCAAACGCGCCGCAGCCCCCTGTTACAACTTATTGCAATCCCCACGTGAGCGAGATGATCGCAAAAGTCATCACGCCCCACAGTCAAACCCCCTCTCGGATCGCGACGAGCAATGATCAAGCAAAACTGCACTCTGGAAGCGTGCAAATTAGGCGTCTTTACAGAGCTACCCACCCGAAAAAAAAAATCGGATCCTGACGCGATGCTCACACTTGTTTCTTTCTGTTTGCACCACAACCTGTGGAGTTCAGCAAGATATTTATCAAAATCAAGTCAAACTTGCTCGCAAATAAAATCAATCATTCGTGGTCGTGGTCCTGGTGCAACGTTGCGCCTCAGCGGTAAGGTTTCGATTTTCATCAGAATTCATCCTTCGGTGATATGCGGTATTGTTTTGTGCCCTCCACGACGATCGATGCACAGTGGTTTCATTTGTTCTACGAAGCGGTCAATGAACTTATACAATGAAAATTATGAAAACTACCATCAGATATTGCCGAATCAAGTACATTCTGATCACTCGAAAAAAATGATCTCTAACTTTTGCACGAGAGTGCATTTCATAAAGTTGAATATCTATTCTTTTATATAACAGGAAATGTAAAAAAATATATGAACCTTGAAAGAGTAAGGAAGTAAGAAATGAAACAACTTTGACCACTGTGCAACGACGAATCTGACGACGATAGCGCGTTGATGATCTGCGAGCGAAACCAGAACACCAGAAAAAAGCTCTGGCTACCTGTCCGCGATAAAGAACGATCTGATGAAGCACATCGAAACAAAAAAAAAATGATCTCACACAGCATCTTGGCAAGTTTGACAAGATTGTCGCGAGTTAAAATTCTGGTGATTGAGCGACCAACCGAAAAGGGGTCGGGAATGGTCGGTTCTGCGGTACGAGCCCTGTCCTCTCATCATCAATGTCCGTCGTCTCTCGGTTCGCGCTGGAAGGCGAGTGTCAACGCTTGAAGCGACGATGTGTCCCTCCGAACTTGATCGTCGTCCCGGCACGATGACGGCGAGGCGAGGAAGGATCGGGGGCCGAAGTACGACATGATGACAAACATTGCTTATGTATGCAATCATAATATCGGATGCTGTCGAACACGCGGAAGAATAATCTTCGGGGCAGGTAATTCTGTAATGTGCGAACGACAAATTGATCATAAATGCGAGACGTGAGGTGATCGTGAGGAAGCGTTGATGGATCGAAACGTCGTCGGATTGTTTCCCCCCGATGGGATTGCTGTCTCATCCCAACTTTACGACTGCCGGATGATGTTCCGTTTCGAATGACAACCATCGATGGAGATGGGGAGCGTTGAAAGCTAGAGTGCGTTTTTAGAAACACAAGTCTCTAGCGAAGCAAAATGGGAGGCAGTCAACAGTGAGAGAAAAGCTGCGCTTTCAAGTAGGTAATTCAAGCACAAGCGCACACCAGCAGCAGAGAGGCCATGTACCGTTTGTAATAACACGTTGTAACGCTAATCATGCTCGTTCGGAGTTAGGTTTGCTGCTTGCACCAGGTTTGCAATTTAATTCAAAGGGGTTTTCTGTCGAGTCACTCACTGGGCTTAATGGGTAAAATTAACTCGTTGATTTTCCAGTGGGCTTTTTGTTGCATTTGTGAAGGGTACAGTCGTAGGATTTTCGTAGTATAACTTAATTGACTTTCTTCGCGACGCAATCTTGCTTAGTTTAAACCATCAGTTTAAGTCTATGTGTAAGTAATTTTTGGTGTTTTCTCTGGAAACAGTGTAAAATTTAATACTTTGACTGAATGTTCACATCAATTCGTTGAATAAATCGCTGCCATTTTTCTAGAAAATAAATCCTAGAAGAATCTATAGAAAATGTATGGAAGATTGGCCTACCCACGATTCAATTAAAAAATAATAAGTTCAGCAGAAAGCTTAATAAATTAATTAAATTATTGATCTTCTTTTCAATGTACATACAACATCCTACTTATTCTTATGAAGGATGAAAGACACGAAAAAGTTTTTTTTTATGATTCTCTCTAGTTCTTTGTCAATAACTGAAAAAATATTTCATTGCATTCTAACTTATTTTGCGGCATCATACATACAAATATTCACAGCAGATTTTGACAATTTATTGGAAGATTTTTTTCTACAGAATTTTTGAAGAAATTCTAGCGAAAAATTTGATAGAAGTTCTGTACGATGTAATGGTTACTTCGGTACCAAGAAAATACACAAATTCGCATTTTTTCTACTGTTCATCCATTTATTATCTAGAAATTGTAAAGGCAATAGTTTGGTCTCTTTTTGTAAAATTTGTTTAATAGAAATGATATAAAAAGAATATACATATATAGGATATTCACATTTTTAATATGAGTAATAACAAAAGATGACCCAAGAGACAAGACTGGTAGTAGGATTCTTTTAAGAAGCTTAATATCTATTTTAATTCAAGTCTCCAAAATATCTTTTTTTATTTTTCTTATTATCTCGGCAAGCCTCGTATGTGAAATTTACAACTCATGCTGTAAAAATCATCATTCTGCAACTTGCTCCGTAAACTACTATTTTTTTTACTTATTCTGCCTTATACATTGAACCCTGAGGCAAAATTGTACAGGCTCTGAAAAAAACACATTTAGACAACCCGTTATAGGGTTCAACAGACTCTTCAAGAACTTCGTCTCAGATTCCCCGAGGGAAAGATTCAGTAATTATTTTAACGATTTTATTTAGAATACTTTTAGGATCTCTTACAGAAATTTGTCTACAGATTTTTTTCCCATTTATACCAGAAATTCTCCTAGCGGGTTTTCAAAGGATGCTGAGAAGAATTTACTCCAGGGAACTCTTGAGAACTCTTAAGTTACTATCGGCTAAGCTATTTCATGAAATATTACTTTGCTTTTATTTTTCATAACTATTCTAGAATTGCATACAGATATTTTTTCGTTAATCTTCAACCGAATTCTCCAGTAGTCTAGAAGATCTTCCAAAGATTTCTACAAAATTTCTTCCGAGAAAATCCACAAAGGTTTATTTCAGAGTGTTTGAAAGAATAGCTTGAGAGGTTTTTTTTTTCAAGAAATCCTTCGAGAATACTTTCACCTGTTTATGTTGATTCATTCAAGAATTCATCCTCGTTTCCTCCAGGAATCCAAAATTGCTTGATGGATTCTTCAAACAAATCTTTTTCTAAAGAATTTTCCAGCATTACATCCAAGTATTACTCCTGCGGTTTTACCGAAAATTTCTCAAAAAACTTCTATGCAATTTACAAAAGTTTGTTAAAAACTTCCACACTTGTTTATACAACTGCATTTTTTCAAATAATTACTCCGATAATTCCTTCAAAAATTTCTGTACAGATTCTGTCCAATGTTTTTCGAGAAATTTCATCAGAAAATCCTGTTGAATACAATTCGATTGATTTTTGTTCGATTATCTTGCCAATTATCTGAAAATTCTTCTCAATTTTCCTCAAGAACCCAGGAGTTATTTCCTTGTTTATTAAGGTGAAGGTTCATTGAGCACGTAAACATAATGTTGCCACCCACTCGAGCCACTCGCTAAAGCACCCTCTCGAGCCACAAGGCGGAGCACAATGTTATGTAAGTCGGCCAAAAATAACTCATCATGTTTCATGTATACCTCCACCTACAAAATTATGTAAGTAGTGTTACTTGCACACGTTTCATACAAAGGTATTATTGTCGATATGAATTCACCAACAACTTCATAAAAACTCAAAATTACAATTTATTTCATTTGGTAGTGAAAACATGTTTTTTGACCAAAATGATAAGCATTTTTCACACCATGCGTGTGTTGTTTACTATTTTTGGCAGTTTTCACCTCTCTTCTCTCGCTTCTCACGGACGGAGAAAGTTGCCATCAGTATGCATTTGAATTCTACAGTCAATTGTACTGTATAATATCTTATATTCATTTTTGCTGTTAAATTGCGTCGTACATTGTTTTTCTCACGCATAAAAATGTTTTGCAACACTTGTGACATTGTACACCTTTTGAGTATTATGAAATTGTAAAATACGTGGTTGTAGCAAGTGTATGAATATCCAAACCATTCTAATTGCAAACATAAAAACTGGCATAACTTCCAATCAGTGAGAGCGGCGCATCCAAATCATAAACAATGTTGGCTCAGTGAATTCGCGTTCCGGTGCTGTTTTCGAGCACAAATTGACTAATATAAGTGATTTATTGCTCCCAGGAGCATCGTGCGTGAATAATCAAAGTGTTTCAAGTATTGCATTGGATTTTTGAATTGTCACGGTGAGTAGAAATACGATTAAAAGTGAGTTTTAGAACGGGCACTGAAAAGCCAGCAAACAATATCTCGGTGCGTGAAGAAGAAGTGATTCGGAAGTGCGTGGTATTTTACAACACAAATCACAGCAATAACTACGTATTTGCATTCCAAAACTGGTGATTTGTGAAAAACATATTATGGAATGCTTTCAGTTAAGAAACCACCGCTCTACAATAAGGTTAGTAACTTCAAATAATCATTTTTTGTGATCGCTCTCCAAAACACTAAGAGAAGTGTGGGAGGAGGGAGCGGAAAGCGAAGGGGGAAGTAAGGTGCCATATTAGAGGCCATTTTGATACTCATGGGGACATGTACTTAAGAGAGACTTTAAAACTTACACTAGTTTTATCAGAGGTTACTAGGATTTTCTTTGGAAACACCGTGTTGATTGAAAGTGACCGGATGCTTTGAATTCCGGACATCGGTCTTAAATCACCCAAAATATAATTTTTCGACATATTTTATGTTTGGTGAATGTAGAAGACATTTTAATTATGGATCCTAAGCGAAAAAAATATCAGAATTTGGTCCAAAAGCACCGTGAAAAAGGCTAGTGTTCAACTTTCGAAGCATCAGGCAATTCTATGCAGACAAATTTTCTTGGCATTTCTCTGGAGACATTCCTGGAAGAATTTCTGAAAAAAATATTCAAGACTTACTTGCAAAAATCTCAAAGAATTACTGGAAGAACTTTGTAGAAAATTTTGACGGAATCTCTGGAGCAATTGCTGAAAGTATCTTTAGAGAAGTCCTTAGTAGAATTCTTATGTATTCTAAAACACAATATTAAAGCAAATCCCTAGAAATGTATGGAGAAGTTATTAATTGAATTGTATAAGATGGTTTGACTGGAAATTGCGGATAAAATCTATGAGAAGTTAGATAAATTTATGAAATAATCTTTGGAGAATTTCCATGTCTATGGTTCTCCTTGTGAAAATCAAGTTGGCATACTTGGGGTACGCAAAACATTTTTTTAAAGAAATTCCCAAGGAAAAAATCACCTAATGAACTCATTTAGACATTTCCAAAGTGATAATTGAATATATGGAGAAATACCTGAATATATTTCTAATGAAATTTCAAGAGAAAATTATGAAAAAAAAAACACATACAACATTTGTCGTAATGTCACGAGAAGTTCTTAAAAAATACATAGATCTAAAGGAAATGTATTCTCTGATGCTATTAAGAATCAAACTCTTATCTCTTGGCACCTATTAGATTTCGTTTTGTTGTTTTTAGTCCCTGTTTAGTCGTTTCCGGCTTCGTTTTGTTTTTTTTTTTCTAGCAAAAGGTCTATAATTTGCTATTTTTAAAGAACTTAGCGATACCAACCTTGTGCAGCAGAAAAGCTTTCTTTGTCTTGTGGTAACTAATAGCAAGACAATAAGGGTGTTATTTTTTCTATTGAGCTGAAAAAGCTACTGAAAATATTACTAGAATGCTTAGAAACTAAAGCATCAACTTAACTCAAAACTGACCAAAATGTCACTTAGACCCCTTTGCGTTTGAGCGCCTCAAATATAGTAAACGTCCATTTCAAGTCCAGTGCAAAAATTTTGCTTAGCTTCACTGTGCACAATATATTTGCCAACGTTTGTCTTACCCATGGTTTCGAACGTGGACGCTTCCAGTAGCGTATGGTGAATGCAAATTGCTTCTTACAATTACTCAGAGTTTCGAATATGCTGAGGAAAATCTTTCAGTTTTTATCACCTAAAAGGTTATCATTGAGTTAGGTCTTGAGAGGCAACTACCAATACCAAGATTGTTCTGAAATAATGTTTTTCAAGCAACAAAAAATTAACGGCCATTACAATAATATGAATTTTACATAACAGTCATCGAAACTGTTATGCTTCACATTCAACTACCCTGCCCGAAATTCATGAAGTGCAGCTGAACTGCTCCCAATTCTCCACCTGCCAAAAATCTCACCTCGCCGTTCGAATACAAATGCAGTCAACCTGACAAAACCCCCCGAAAGTCATTAATTTCAACTACTCGCCAAACCTGTCACGTTGGCATTCGTGGTGGACTGCTTTTTCATAAATGCAGCCTCTCGCGAAATACTTCATCCACATCGTGCAAAACATACCTACGAGGAGCGAGGCTCATCCGAATAAATATTAATTGCTGGTACAAATTTCCCATTGATATTTATTACTTCTGGCAGACAGTGAAGTGGTAACATTCCGTCGCTCTTTTTACCCCTTTCCAGTTGCTCCCATCTTTTTCAGGCGAAATATTTGCGGAGAAACTCATCCCATAAACACTGGGAATGTGACTCTGCTGCTACCACTTCTGCTCCCAGATCGCATCCAGGTAACTTCAAATTCTGGCAAATTCATTCTGAATTCGCACCATCATCGCTTCCGAAGCCGAATTGGAAGCCAAATGAAATTAATTTAAAATTAAAATAATTCGCACAAAAATCTTTCTTCCCCTCCTTGGTGACATTCCTAAGGGGGCGCTGTAGCACCAGAATTCTGATCGCCCATCGATTGAGGGACATCGTGAAATTCAATTACTCCCGGCGAGGTGCCCCCAATTTTCCCTGCTCACACACATCGCTCACACTCATTTACACTTGACAAATCTTGCGCACGACGACCGGACTTGGCTCACAGTGGTCCAAAGATGGTATTGGAGTATTGAATAGTAACTTTTCTGGTGTTATAAAACAAGCGGACCTCAACAAGCTGGGCACGATTTTCAAATAATTTCCACGCCTCTTGTAACAACCGGATTCGGAGTGAACACCATCTTTGCAGGGTTGATGTCCGGCATTCTTGCAACATGCCCTGACCCTCGTATTCTTACAGCTTTTGACACTTTCTGGATGCTGGGTTCACCGTAGAGTTGGGCGAGCTTCGCCGCCACATACCGAAGACTCCAAGTACATTTGGTGCGAGTGTGAATCTTTTTTGACCGCAGCTTCTTGTGGAGGTCATATTACACACTTAGATTAAATTACTGGGGTCGGTAAAATTTTACTGGGTTTTGGAACTACCGAAAAAGTCAGTAAAATGAAAACTGTCGCCACGCGTAATTGAAAAGCAAATTTCACCATGTTTTATTTTTTATCGATATATGATATAAAAAGAAAGCTCTCTGCAAAATTTCAGTAAAAAATCTCTGTTTTTCGATTTCTGACATTTTTTTAGTTTACTGAGTTTTTCAGTAGTTCCAAAACCCAGTTATTTTTACCGAACAGATTGAGTGTGTAGGCCCGACTTCCACTGATGATGCGACTTCGTATTTCACGGCTAACGTTATTGTCAGCCGACAGCAAAGATTCAAGGTAGACGAACTCGTCGACCACCTCAATCGTATCCCCGTATATCGTAACACTGCTACCTAGGCGAGCCCTGTCGCACTCGGCCCCACCAGCTAGCATGTACTTTGTCTTGGTTGCATTCTCCACCAGTCCAACTTTTGCTGCCTCGCATTTCAGGCGGGTATACAGGTCAGCCAGCTTTCCTAATGTTCTGCCGACAATGTCCATATCATCCGCGAAGCAAATAAATTGACTGATTCTCGTAGAAATCGTACCCCGACTGTTAAACCCGGCTCTCCACATAACACCGTCTAGCGCAATATTGAACAACAGGTACGAAAGTCCATCACCTTGTCGTAGTCCCCGGCGGGATCCAAATAAACTGGAGTGTTCGCCTGAAACCTTCACACAATTTTGCACAACTTCCACCGTCGCTCTTTTCAGTCTTGTGAGCTTCCAAGGAAAGCTGTTCTCGTCCATGATTTTCCATAGCTCTACGCAGTCGATACTATCGTATAACACCTTGAAATCGATGAAAAGGTGACGCGTTGGGTCCTGGTATTCACGACATTTTTGGAGGTGCAGTGCTGACGAAGGCATGTTCTCCGTTGTCCCGACCATCATTGCCTGTGCTCTCGGCGCCATTCAGATGTTCGTCGAAGTGCTGCTTCCACCTTTCGATCACCTCACGTTCGTCCGCTAATATGCTCCCATCCTTATCCCTGCACATCTCGGCTCGCGGCACGAAGCCGTTGCGGGATGCGATGAGTTTCCGATAGAACTTACGCGTTTTTGTGAGACCGGCACAGCTGTTCCATCTCGTTGTACTCCAGGCGGCGTTGTTTCTTCTGAAAGAAGCGAATATGCTGTTGCCGTTGCCGTCTATAACGTTCCACGTTCCGCTGGGTCCCTTGTTGTAGCATGAGCACCCATGCAGCATTCGTTTCCTCCAGAATCTGCCTACATACATTCCTTGTCAAACCAATCATTCCGTCGACTCCGTCCCACGTAGCCGAAATTGCTCCCAGCTGCACTGTTGATGGCTGCTTTTGTACTCCAGCTCACCCTCTTCCGGTAGTGCAGCCTCGAGGTGCTGCGCGTACGCAGTTGCGGCTTCCAGTTGCTTAAGCCGCTCTAGGTCATACCGGGGCGGCCGTCAGTACCGTACGTTGTTTACGAAGTCGATGTTAGCGCTACGATAGGTCCAGACGTCATTAATGTCGGAGATGTGCCGTCCATCAATCAGAACGTGGTCGATTTGTGATTCTATCTGCTGTGGTGATCTTCAGGTGTATCGGTATGGAAGACTGTGCTGGAAGAAGGTGCTACGAACGGCCATATTCTTGGAGGCGGCGAAATCAATAAGTCGTAGGCCGTTTTCGTTCGTCAGCCGTAGAGCGCTGAACTTCCAATAGTCGGTCTGAACTCCTGGTCCGGTCGTCTTGGCCAATTTGAGCCTGTAAATTTTGTCGAACGACGAACGTACAACCCCCATTGGTGAACGTGTGAAGATCGACGGAGATGAGTTCGAGGTGGTGGATGAATTTATCTATTTCGAATAATTGATAATGTCGTATGACAACTGCAGCAGACAAATTCGAAGACGTCTCATTGCCGGAAGTCGTGCATACTACGGACTCCACAAGATCTGGCGGCCTGGTAAACTTGTCCTCCGTACTAAGTGTACCATGTTTAAGATGCTGATGAGACCGGTAGTCTTCTACGGGCATGAAACATGGACAATGCTCAAAGAGGACTTGCAAGCGCTAGGAGTTGTTGATCTTTGGCGGAGTATGTGAGAATGGCGTATGGAGGAGAAGAACGAATCAGTAATCAACCATAATTCGACCGGCTATCCCTCGCAAGTAGATTAGAAATGGCTATCAGCGTAGGCGATAGAAGTCTCCGGGAAACTGTGCCACCACGTGCCTCTATAGCAAGGCCACGAACATCCAAACCAAACCAGGGATATCCAGCCAACCAACATTGTCGCCTGAAACCGTTCTGGACGGATCATCAACAGTCTACTAGAAGTGGCCGTCAGCGTAAGCAATTGCCGGCAGAGATCTCTGGATAATCGTGCCACCACGTGCGCCCAGTGCCAAATTATAAACGAGAATTAAGTAAGGCTTCGGCACGGATCATGCGAACTGTCCCCATCCGGTAGAAACCCCAAAACGTACGCCTGCCACGTGACCCACCCTGTTAGCAGCCCAGCAAAGCCGCCCAGGTGGTCATCGTCCAAAGATCTTTGGACCGAATGATCACCCATAGTCCACTCCACGGAAGTTGCCCGATTGGGGTGACCTATTTCGCATAAAGACATTTCGCATAAGGACGTTTCGCATAAGGACGATTTGCATAATGGACGCTTCGCATAAATCAGTTTCATACAAGAACAGGTAGCATTTCAAAAAAGGCATATAACTCTCGTTATGCCAAATGTCCATTATGCCCAACGTCCTCATGCGAAACGTCCTTATGCGAAACATCGTTATGCGAAATAGGTCACCCCCTTGCCCGACTAACAGCTCCCGAATTTAATAGTCACCGAGCCGCCCAACAGCCCAAGGTATGTGGTGTAAGCCCCCTATTGCCTTTGTTCTGCCTACTATGGACCCCACCTACATCAATCGGCCGCAACGGTACTAACCCCTTTAACCCTAACCCGCTACGATGAAAATAAAATTTAAGTAAAATGTATCATGTTGCTTTTGTTTCAATACTACGCATCAAAGCCTTGGGTTGCATGCACGTCCGATGACTTTGTATCGTTCATTTCCACTTCGTATTGTTCCGTGTGTTCTCTAAGCAAGCAGTGCCGACCCTGAGATGGCCTTCCTATGAGCTAGTCGTTTGTCGCACTTCTAAGATTTATTTAGACAAGACATCAAAAATTCTCGTAAAAAATACTCCGATTATTTTCTAAATGTTTCTAATAATGCTGTTAAAAATTCCTACTTCAAATAGGTTTTACGATTACTGCAGAAATTTCTTCAGAGATTGCCTTTCAAATGATTGTCCGACATTTCCCCGAAAACTATTTCTCCGAATACAATTTCCCCAAATCACATACATCTTCGAAACGTGTTTTCCCGAATGTACCATTTCCCCGAAAAATTCGAAATGTAATTTACAAACTGAAAGCTATTCATGATCCTGCTGTCAAAAAGTATTAAACGTGCTAGCTGCTGGAATATTAGTTGCAAATTTGTTGAATTTGTAATAAAATCCTTGTGTGTGAGTTAACTGATGTTCAAAATGATATACCACATGCACTGAACTCAAAACAACTTAAAATTCGTGCTTGTGATCGTCTGAAATGCAAAAGTGAACCTATGAGAGCAAGTTACTTTGGAAGCGGTATGCCTGGCATATGGATGATTGGCTTACGGATGTTTGGCCGAATAGACGTTTGGCTAAGTTTTGCCTTCTTTAGATTTATACTGTTCCAATAATTATTAGCGCTTAGCTGATAATATTTCAATCTAAATTTTCCCTTCTTTGAATGAAAATCTGTTCTTTCAAATTGTTTTGCATTTTTTCGCAGAGATACATTATTCAGATAAATGTCGTTATACCATTTGTCCATATAACGCCGAGCTTTCCTTTAAGATATTTTTAAAGTACACTACTTCATGTTTCTTTATTTATTTTATGACAATCGATATCAGTTTTCCAGATAAATAACTTTTTTATATCATGATCAGAAACCATTTTTCCGAACGTCATTTACTAGTCGAAAACATCAAATAAAATGAACATGTTAATAATTAATACTGAAAATGCAAATAATCACTACTTGAATAGAAAAAAAAAAACTGTCTGCTTAGAGAAAACTCCTTATCAAGACTAGATCGAAGGCACTAAAATGTTGGATCAAAACATCATAATCTATAGTATTCGCTTTTATGATGAATTTTGAAGGAGTTTCATATCATAACCAGAAAGAATTTTTGTTGAAAGCAGTAGCACCTGCAAGCTGAACAAAATTGACACAGCAAAGTTGATTTGTTCAACATATTTTTAAGCATATAAGCAGATTTGGAAGAAAAAACTGTCGTAGATTTCCGATCCAAATATTTCGTCTGTCGTTTGGCGATTCAAATCATTCATAAGAGAATCATTAATTTGAACTGATGATCAATTTTACTGAAATCAGTCGATATTAAACGATATAAAAAATGGAATATGTTTTTGTAAAATGCTTTCAGGGAAACAGTTTTTGGAAAAAAATCCTTCGGGGAAAATTCAATTGCGGAGATGGTCTTCGGGGAAATGTCGGACAATCCTTTCAAATCACTTATAGAATAACACTAGCCAATTTGCCAGAAATGACCACAAAGTACAATTTAATGGATTGCTCCAAATAAACCTAAACGAATCTTTAGGATTGTGCTACTTTTCCACGAAAGTCGATTCTCCGAATGACCATTTTCCCCGAATGCCATTTTCCCGAATGACCCGTTTCCCCTAAAGGTATTGCAGTACATATTGTCAAAAATGCTAAGAATGGTGAATCTCGAAAGAAATGGCAATCAAATAGAGGAGGATGCATATCAGATGACCAATTCATTCAGCACCCTGAAATGGATGAAGTTATGACAATTATGAGTGCCAAGCACATTTCGGGGAAATGTGTTTATTGGGGAAGCGGAGTATTCGGTAAACTGGCGTTCGGGAAAATGACATTTGGGGAAAAGTGACACAACCAATCTCTAGGTATTTCTTTGAAGATTTTCTAAGTATTTTATGAAGGATTCATCTACGAGCTTTCGTAAGATTTCTACAATAGTTTCTTCCGATTTTCTCCACCAAATTGGTCAATAGTCAGCAAAAGCATTTCTGTTGCAATTTCTCAAGGATCTTTCCAGAAATATTTCAACAAAATTTATTGATGGGCTACTCCAAGATTATTCCAGACATCACTCCAATAATTTCGTCAGGTATCCACCCACTGGTTTTTCTCGATTATGCTGTCAGCATTTGTAGAAATATTTTCCATCTAATTATGTATTTTGCTCTTTGAGCTCATTTTACTCTGATTGCTTTTAGCATTAATCTCAGAACACCTTCAGTAATATTTACAGTGATCTTCACATGAGTTTTCTCGTATAATATTTGTCAGAGATTCCTCCGAGCATTCATTAACAAGTTTTTCCAAAAGGATTGCTTTATACATTGCTGCTTGATTTTTGTATATATATTTATAAAGTCATTCCAAAAATAAAAAATCGATCTAGTGGGTCACCGAATTCCGTGAAAATTTGCTATTTTGTTCCTTATTCGAAATAAGGATACCCGTGTTTTTGGATTTTTTGATTATGGTGACCATTTCCAAAATAGGGTGACCAGAAAAATCAATACTTTACAACATTTTTATTTATAACAAAAATTATAACTTTTGGACCGCTTGACCGATTTTCACAAAATTAAACCTAAAGATTTTGATTTTTCTAGAAAAGTTTCACAAAAATTGTTTTCTTTTACATGAAAGAAATCAAATATTGCAGTTTTTTCGTGTTTGAAGGCATCGGAACCAGAAATACTATTGCAGTTCTCATTTTTTCTGGAAAGTTTTGAAAATTTTACGTTTACTGTGAAATTTTTAGTGATGTATGATTCTTTGTATTTGAGATATATTTTTTTGAAAATAAATAATCAGTCATTTTTCTCGGCACACATTGTAGATCCCAGTGCATCAGATTTTTAAATTTTATAAAAATCATAACATTTGAACAGCTCAATTATTTTCCAATATTTTTTTATGGAATGAAAGCTTAAGATTTCAACTTTTCAGAAAAAATATAAAAATTACCTAAACAACTAGAAATTTTTATATTTTTTTCATGTAAAACAAAAAATAAATCAGGGTTTTATATTTTTTTCTTAAAAGTTGAAATCTTAAGCTTTTATTCCATAAAAAGATTGGAAATCGGTTGAGCTGTTCAAAAATTATGATTTTCTATAAAATAAAATATCAAATGCGCTGAGACCGAGAAAAAAATACTGATTTTTTATTTTCAAAAAAATATATTTCAAAAATTAAGGAACATACATTGCTGAAAATTTGACAGTAAACGTATAACTGTCCGAACTTTAAAGGAAAAATGAGAACAGCAATAGTCCCTCTGGTTCCGAGGCTTTCAAAGCACGAAAAAAACGGAAATTTTTGATTTTTTTTCTTGTACAAAAAAACATTTTTTGTGAAATTTTATATTTTTCTTGAAAAGTCAAAATCTTTAGGATTCGGTGACCCACTTGATCGGTTTTTCATGGAATGGCAGTATAATTAGTACTACTTGTATTTCCTTGGGAATTTCTACGGAAATCTTTGCAAGGATACTATCAGAAATTAACTGCTTGTTTAGCTCATGTTCAAAGTTGATCAGCAAAAGTAAATTCGAAGGCGAAAATAAAACGTTGTAGTCTACACTCAGTATCTTGGTACTACGGTCGATAAGCAAACTTGACAGATTGTCGTAAACTTTTCTCAGCATTCTAGATTTTGCTGTATTGCATCGCAAACCATAACATTTTGGACAACTGCATGAGACATGAAGGTCTTTATTTCTATTTTAAACTCATTATTTGGTATGCATGAAAGTCATCATCATTGTACACAACAAACACCTTTTTTTCATGGATGGATGAGAAATAATTCTTTTGGCAAATTCAGCATTATACTTTTTCTACGATTCATGTTTTCCAAGTAAAATGTTATACATTAAATATTAAAGCAGTGCCATACAGCACCATGTGATGAGTAAATAATAAGGCGAAGCAATACTCCTTTCTACCCTTAATAAAATCTTCAGAGCTTTTACTGCTATTCCTTAAAAAAATATCCAGTTGCAGACGTTTTTTTTTCCAGAAAGTATTGCAAGAATTCTTTAAAAGTAACATCATGAATTCATCCAAGGATTCACGGAAGATCTCTTTCAGTGAATTCATCAGATGTAGGTACTTTAGAAAATTCCTGCGTGTTTCTCCTGTCTCTGGATATTTTAAAAATAATTCAAAGAGTTTCCACAGGCAAACAGACGTAACACTTCGTAACAAATTTCTTCAAAATCCATCGTTTCGTGGAACAAGACCTGCAGATGGCGGTAGTGTAAAACGTCAAATGTAATACGCGTGCCTCTGGTTGTGAGATTTGTAACATGGCGAATTTGAAATGATCATTAACAGAGTGGTCAATGAAAATTACGTCAGGGTTACGCCTGTTTCTTTTCTGAGATTTCCTACATAAACTACTAGCCAGATTTCTAGACTACTCCGAGTTTATTCAGCTTCAGATATTTTTCCCAGGACTCCAGGAATAAGGAATCTACACAAAAAAATTATATACGAGAAACTTTATTGATTTTTTTTCAAATATTTGAACATCAATAGGGGGAGATCCCCCAGTGCCGGACAGCACCCAATACCGGACAAAGTCGAAAAATTGAGAAATCATGGTCCAATCAAGATGGTGTATTAGTAGAAAAGGAAGCTATTATGGAGACTAATGTTTGCGTAGAATAACACATCCTTGAATTATGCATGCCTTTTTTAAAAAGGAGAAAAGTTTGAAAATTTTAAAAAAATTGACGTATCGCCTTAATTTTGAGCCTATTTAGTAATTATTTCGAATATGAAAAAATAATTTAGATCACGCAAGCGTGTTCGAACATAAGCGATATTTGATAGTTTGAATGTATTTTGTACCATAATTGAACTAAATATGGACAAAGTACAATTTTGGTTGAGCAACTCCTATCCCCCAGTTTCGGACAGCTTGATTTGTTACATGATATCTTTGTAATTATTGCACCAGTGTCTCAAAATACATTCATTTTTCATGGATTCCGTCGATCATGGTATCAAACATGTAATAAAATTAAGAAGAATGAACATTCAGAACAGCATCGTAAAATGTGTTATTTTTCATCACATATGAAAGAGGTTTTTTGATGGACATCTTGCAAACTAAGAAAACTCAAATTGTTCTTGTAAATGTTGCAAATGCATTGAATTGGCAATTATATACTATTCATATAGTAAACACATTCATTGATGTTCAAATTCACATAATTCGAGGCATTTCCAGAATGTGTCCGATATTGAGTGCCACCTTTCAAGATCGACCAATTTGGTACTAAAATGCATCATCAAAATGCAATGTCAAAATTTATTTTTGTGCACTATAAAAATGATAATATTTATCATAAATAAGTAACACGAGCACATGAAACCAATATTTTTCGAATTATTAATTTAGTGGGGTGCTGGGTCCGGTACTGGGGGATCCTCCTACATGACACCACTATGTATTGCTGTATTAGTTGAAGCATTTCTTATTGCAATATATGTTAATGAAATGACACGGAAAATTTTTCAGAAAACTCAAAATTTGCTCAGACAGTAATAGAAAACTATCAATTTTCATTGCGTTTTTACTCCTTTGCACCTTATTTCGCGATGTTTATCCTGAATTCTCCACCCTCCCTAAGAAAATAACGTACCGTAAAACGGGGTAACTTTGATAGTTTTTTCGAAGAAAACTTGCATGCTGTTTCAAAGAATTATAATCTATATTTTTAAAACAAGTACTGGCATCCTAGTTATCGATTCCACTTGATCGATTGACAAAAGATTTACTTTGAATGAATATATAATTTTTCACATAATCGAAAGTCGACTTTCTGTTTTGGGGTAACTTTTATATTAGTATATGTCGAACAAAATTGAATGAATTACGTAACATTTATAGGGCATTACTTCGATTACAAAAATGATCTCAGTTTGTGAAAATGATATTCGTTAAGAGATTTGAGACCATATTTAAGTTCTATGATAACTAGGCTGTCAAAGATAAGTGACCAACTATTCAAAACTACATCAAATAGTGACCGTAGAGCAGATTGTTTGTAAACGCTTCGAAAATGCGGAAATTTTCCAATTTTTAAAATTCTTATAAAGTCTCAAATTTTACATGAAGTGTCATACTAATATTCTTTAGTTTTGTATTCGTTTTACTTAACCGATTAACATAAATTATGGTATTTGGTTTAGTATATGATGCGTAACGCACTATCAAAGTTACCCGCATTACCAAAGATACCCCGTGTTACGGTATGTGGCGAAATCAGAAAAATAAATTGAAAACATTACAAATACTGGTGTAAGTGGTCCAGTATTCGCCACCCCAATGTTCAATACAAAAACAACAAATTTCGGATCGTTCCTACATTTTTCCCGAGCAAAACTCCTAAATTTTTTTTAGCAAAACTCGTACCTTCGGCCAACTTATGTATGGAGTGCGGCTACTGTGCGACAGTGCGGTTCGTTGAATAGCAGGGCTGAAACCCGATAGACTGCACAACGAAGCAATCGAGACGAACCAGCCCGCCCGAAGATCGGGACAATCCCTTGGGACGAATTCAACCTTGAGTTCGGGTCGAAATTGCTGCCTGTCGAGACGAAATCTCCAACATTTTTATCATGTCTGCTCCCGGAGTTTGACGTTTGACGAGTCAAGACCTCACTCACGTACCTCCCCGATGAATGCTCAACTCCGGACAAGGGCCAATAAAAATTAAACATCGATTCGGGAAAACATGACGATGACAACCCGGGGCCCCCAAAAGCAAGACCCGAAGCAGCCGCCGGGGGACGCATAGAGGCGCGTTTTATTGTTTGAGCATGTACGAATAAATTAATACTGATTAATTGGAAGAAATTTCATGACCTCCTGACTCTCCGGAAAGTGGCGGCTGTGAAACAACTCGGACCCCATTAGCAGGCAGCGAACGACGACAACCGGTTCCCCAACTGAGTTCGGCTCCGGCAATTCCAATTTGTGTGAACTGTTTGACAAGTTTTTTTTTTCTCTCGGTTGTTTGCGATCGAGACCTTCGACCTAGATCGGTGGCGCGAAGCAATCGCATCTATTTTGTCGCGACAAATCTCCCATCCAATCATCGAAATCGGCTGCTTGGAATGGCACCTCATTAGCTGTGTTTGCCGAAGCCGTCGATCGCAGTCAATCGATAAGCCGAAATGACAACTTTTTTTTCTCAACTCGTTTTCTCTCGCTAAGATCTGATAGCGATTCGTCGTCGTCGTTTTTTGTATTCGTCGCGGTGTTTAAAAAGCAATGACCACAGTGGGGTACAACGCCGCTGATAAGGGGTCGTTAAGCAGCTCATCAGCAGCTCATTTGCGCCCAGCACGACGCGTGCTCGGGGCGCGATTTGAATTTCGTCGATCGGATGACATCGGCCAGCGAACGAACGGACGAACAGATGAAAAAGTGTGAGACACGGAGACAAACTGTGAAAAGGTGGCTCTCCCGTGGTGTCATAATTGGTGGACACTTTTGGACACGGTCGGCGGACGATGAAGAAGGGAAGCATTTCGTTGAATACTTCGAATAAACTGCTTACAGAGCTCATTTTTGAAGACGACTTGGAAGCCAATGATTCGATAGAGATAACACGATTTGTGATTCTGATTTGCTGATGTATGAATGGGTCCTAATACAGAAGAAAAATAAAGTTTGAAAGGTCCGACTTAGTTGATATCGGGTAAACTCAACATTGTTACAATATTTCACTTGGCTGCCAAAGTCGTCCGTTCCGCAAAGGATAAAACGAGCAAATAAATTCCCAGAAATTGTTGCTTCATTCCACTTCCCAGTACAAAGGAACAGCTGATACCGACCCGGGTACATGGCTTCCCGTACGACAACACTGACTGCCCTAACCCGTTCAACGACCTTCAAAACCTTCCAAACGTGTGCCCGCAATTCCAGTGAAACCAGGTCAGGTCAAATTCTGCTATATGTGCCAGAAGAGGCATAGGAGCCGTCCCCTCTTCAAAGGCCTCCCCATCCATCACTTGGCTCGGCCGTTTGCTTTTCACCTTCCCAACCGGGTAAATCTAGACTAATTTCAAATTTCCGAGAAACATCCTTACAACTGACTGACCGACCGGCAAGAGCTGCAACACTACACCTCATCAATAGCCAAACAAGCAACCAACCAATGCTGCTTCTCCCTCTGTCAGAGGCGGAAAAGAGAATGAAGGTGTTCACGTCAAAGAACCCCCCGCAAGGCTCCCCCTCATGCAACCGAACTGTTTGTATTCCCCACCTCGGGGCGAGCATTTGTGACAGTAGTAGTGGCAGTCGCCTCCCGGTGCTAATTAATATATTGCGATTAGCTGCTCCGAGCACCGTCCTTTGGTCCGAATTCCCGCTTTTCACGTCCTCGCGAAACCGATTATTTACGATAAACTTATTATGAGCATTATTTTTCACCTCCGATTCCCCTTCTGGTAAAGCGGGGAGGTGATCAATATCCCCCTTTCTCTCTTTCTATCAACCCTACGCTTGCACTCACTTTGCACTGCCATTCTTTATTACCACGCTTAAATCTTTATCGATTGTACGATTTTCACACCTCCGAGTGCGTCCCAAACGTCGAGCAAGCTTGGCCGAAGTCCTGCCGAACAACAGGGTGTCAACGACGTGGCCAACAGTTCGCACCCACCACACTTTAGGCCGAAGCCCCCCAGTGCAGCACCGTTCGTTCTCCGATCGGCCGTTGCTTGGCCACCACAGCCAGTCACGCCGAACCCACCATCGCATCGGGCGAACCGAGCATACGGTGTGGCTGAAATCGATTATGATCGAATAAAATAGTCATCAATTCTGTACCCATACGAAAATAAAACGTCTCGTCAGCTCACTTTTTATTGAAGAGGGAGGCACTGAGAGGTAGGGAGGTCACGAAAGCTATCTCTAGGAAACGATACGACATTTCGTGAAAATTTGACGTATTGATAAAGTTTGGTAGATCTAGTAATGAAAACACTTGGTCACTTCCATTGCGCTTCACTTTGGCATGGAAAGGTTTTCCCAGCGGAATTGTCTGAAACTTTGCCATAAGAAGCACTCCAATATGACGTATGTTGTGACTAAATAAACGCTTAGTAGCTGGGGATTTTTTTTTATTATCGTACAAATTGGGCCGAAGGGTCTCAGATTTTCATGAAACTTTTTCCACAGGCAGGGCTCATGGATATATAAATAAAAAAAAATTGAGAAAAATTCAGGGTCGCCTATTTTTCCGGAAAACTCAGTTGGAAATTTTTTGTTTTCCCTTGACACTAATTACTTTGGAAAATCATAACTCATGAACGAAGCATCGTAGAAACAAAGTTTTTATATGAAAATTTAAGCAAATTTTCTCAAAAATCCAAAAAAAAATATGAACTGGAAAAAGTTTTCCACAAAATTTTCCACCGTTGGGAAAATTCGTAAAGAAAAGCCGGAAAAACTATGTCCGAACTCGTGGAAAATTTTCAAAAAAATATTTTCGAGAAGGTAATTTTATAAGCTTTAATCACTGAAATTTTTGGAATGCACTTTTTTTCGTTTTTGAGTTATGGCCAATTTTGTGAAAAATGTCCAGATGTGCCATATAAGACTTTTCTTTGAAAAATCATAACTCAAGAACGAAACATTGTAGAAAGAAAGTTTTTGTATAAAAATTTAAGCAATTTTTCTCAGAAACCCAAAAAACAAATATGAACTGGAAAAAGTTTTCTACAAAATTTTCCACCGTGAGGGAAATTCATAAAGAAAGGCTAGAAAATCCATGCCCGAACTCGCGGAAAATTTTTATTAAAATATATTGGAGAAAGAAACTTTATAAACTTCAATTCTAGTAACTTTTAGGATGTACTTTCTGTTTGTTCCTGAGTTATGGTCAATTTTGTGAAAAATGACCATATTAGCCTTTTCTTTGAAAACCCATATTTCAATCGAACATCAGAAAAACAAGGTTTATTTTATCAAAGCAATTGCAAATTTTTTAAAAGATCTGAGAGAAACGATATGGGATTGGTTTTAATGAAGTATAAGTCGGATTGGATTATATTTTTCATGAAACATTACACCGTTAAGCAAAGCTGAAAAAACTGTTTCTTTTCCAATCCAAGTATTGAAAAATATTGTAGGATTGGATCGTATTGATCGCTCTTTTCAAATATACTTTGTTTGAAAGCTGGAATAGCTAATCGGGTTTTCATTTTTTTTTTTCTTAAACAGTGAAAAATGTCCTGGGAAACTGATTCCATTTCAAAAATTTCATATTTTTGAGATAATTTGAATCCGGTTCGACAAGTCATGATGAGCCTTGAGTCATGATTTTTTAACGAAAAGGCATGTATGGCAAATCTTTGCATTTTTTACAAAATTGACCATAGATCAGGATTTAAAGAAAAGTACATCCTAAAAGTTACCAGAATTGAAGGTTATAAAGTTTAAGCCCCCCAGTGCAGCACCGTTCGTTCTCCGATCGGCCGTTGCTTGGCCACCACAGCCAGTCACGCCGAACCCACCATCGCATCGGGCGAACCGAGCACACGGTGTGGCTGAAATCGATTATGATCGAATAAAATAGTCATCAATTCTGTACCCATCATTCGAAAATTGCGGTAATTGTGTTTCGCGATCCTCCAAAGTCTCGTTAGCTCACTTTTTATTGTCTGAAACTTTGCAACAAAAAGTACTTCAATATGACGTATGTTGTGACTAAATATGCGCTCAGTAGCTCAAAAAAACTACACGGAGTGAAAGCTGTGCTTTAAGTTAGCAGAATTATTTGTCATTGTGACAATGAAAATAATCAAAATATGATATTAACTCCTTCTAGGTTATTTTTTCCAAAAATATCTCCAGATATTTTCAAAATTCTTTCACAGGTTTTTGCAGAATTTTCCCAAACTTTCCTTTGATAACTCGTCCCGAAATTTTACCAATGATTTCACCAAGAGTACTTTTAAATTTTGAATTATTTCTATCCAGGATTTTATCAGCAATTATATCAGGGTTTTTTTTGAAAAATAATCTAGTTTGTAGATTTTGTCTCTCAGTAATTCTTCCTAGAGTTTTATATTTTATAAGTTTTTCTTCTTTGTATTCTTCCTCAAATTTTCAAAGGATATTTCCAGAAATTTTCCCTAGATCCTTCAACGAATACCTCGAGTATTTTTTGAAGGATTTAGAGAAAAAATCCTGATTATTTTAAGGATTCTTTAGAAAATATAAGAAGGAACTAATTCAATGTGTCCAGTAATCATTTCTCCAAGATTTCTTTGATGGGTTTTTTTTATTAATTCTGAAAAAAAAATTGATCTCGCTTAGAAATATTTCAAAAATGTACCAGGTTATCGTCTAGAACTTCTTCTGGTAGTTAAAATTCTGGTTCTTGTAGGTAAAATTTATAGACTTTTCGAAGAAATGTTTGTCAATATAGATTCTGACATTTTTGAGGAACTCGATTTTGAAATATTCAACAAGATTCCTGCCCTTCTACGCCTACTTGTCCCATGTTCTATCAAATCCCGGTCCATAAGGACAAATATGCGTAGAATGGCTAATTCACGTTGAAACATTATCGGAAAAATGTCTTCCTTTTTAAAGGAATTTTGCCAGAATTTCAAAGGAAGTTCCATCAGAATTTTTTATAGACAATGTTTCCCAAGACATGTTCTGTTGATAGAAATTTTCCAGATATTTCCATACGATCAAAAATCTTTCACACTGTCTATGAGAACTTGCGTCTACTTGAAAACCGCTTCAGTTGCGCCTACAACATTTTTAAGAGCTCTTGGTACTCTTCTATAAATTCATGCATTTAATTATGCAACATTCTATGCAAGTAAAAAAACAATTCGTTAAGCTTTTTTGTAAGAAGAAATACTCAATTCCTCAATAATTCATTGATTTCGTCAAATCAAAAGAAAGTATCAGTTTCAATAAAAACTCCCTCAAGAATACTATTTTGTAATAACGTCACTAATAGTGTCGCTATGAACGAATAAAACATGAATTTCTCCATAAATTCCAGTAAATAGTTTTTAATTTGTTTTTTTTTTTCTAAAAAAATAAAATTTCTGGCAGAAAGCTTCAATGGACCACCCAAGTAGTTTGCAAGAAAATCATGCCAGAAAAATTCTTCACAGTATTTCTCCAGTAACTTATTCAGAAATGTTCATAAATTTTGCAAGATTATCCCAAAGTAAAATAATTTTGGATTCCACCAGTGATGCTTGCAAAAAATATAGTTAATAGCGGCGAAATTCGTTACGGGTTTCTCCGAGAAAGTTGTTAGATATCCTTACAATGTCACCCCCAATTATATAAAAAACATTTCCAATTAAAAAGACCCTCGACAGGTCAGATTCGAACCCATCCCGACTAGTGAATTACAACAGAGTTGCAACAGATTTTGTTACTCAGTTAGCGTGTTTTTAATAACAAAACTTCTTATAATTCTGACTGATTCGTAGTAAAAATAACGAAAATTATAACACAATTTGCTCTACAAACAAAATGAAACATAATATGTTGTAATTAAAACAAAAATGTTACTCATTATGTTTCGAATGATATCGAATGAATTCGAATGAAATCGAATGAATCAAACAAAAACATAACTCAGTTTGTTATTTTCCATAGCTAAATTATAATCAATTTTTTCTAACAAGCAATTGCTCTATTGAAACAAATTTAAAACGGCTTTTGTTATTTTAACTTTTAATTATGTTACAATTTCCTCCATCAACTCAAAGTGCTTCTCACAAAAAAAAAACAAAATTTGTTATTTGTAACAAATCTAGATATAATTGTGCTACACTTAAGTTGTAATCCACTGGTCGGGATGCCCTTCATCTTCACACTTAATTTAGAATGCTGAATTTCGTTATTTTAACCGAGATTTTCACAGCCGAGTTGTGGGCAAACAGACTAGCTGAGATCAAAGGAAATAAAAACTGAGTATCAGTAAATCGGGCTTCGTTTTCGGTTAACATTGAGAGTCTCGAGAGACTTGAACAGCCGAGCTCGTGAAAAAATCTAAGTATGTCGGTCTTGCTGAACAGCTGCGCGTTTACCACTACGATCTTATGAACCCCACAAACATAAATTTTTCATACTCCAATAGAATTTGCATAACGGTTATATTAGAAGAAAAAAGTATAAGAAATCGACATCATTCGACAATTAATAATTCATGTTTTTTATCTAAAGTAAAATGACATATTATCCCTGACTATATTTGTTTTTGATAGAAATTGAAATTTTGGAATCAGTTAAAACAGGGCTCAAGTACATCTTCCGGGTAAACCTCCAGTGATTCATTCAAGAATCCCTCTCGAAATATTTTCAGGACTTCTTTTGAAGAATCTCTACCGTAATCCCTGCAACGATTTCTAGAGGAATAACTTTTGTTCGCTTTCAGATTTTCTAGACTGGTTTCGATAGGGCTCCAGAAATACCTTCAGCAATTCATCCAGGAATTTTTCCAGGAGTTTCTCTATGGATTCCTGCAAGGATTACTTCAGTAATTCGAGGATATTTCTACATGGGTTCCTCTAGCGATTTCCAGTTCCTGAAGAAATAGATTCCTCCAGAAAAATCTTATCCATAGATTCCTTTAGAAAAAAGTTAACTTGGATTTCTCCGAGAATTTTTCCAACGATACTTCAGGGAACTTTTCCAGGAATTATGCAGGGATAACTTTCAGGAATCCTCCAGAGATTCCTCCAAAAATTCTTTAACCCTCTAATACCCAAATTTTTATTACTGATTTAAGTATTATTTTTCGTTATCTAAAATCGTTCTAAACACGTTTTGGGCATTAATTTATTTTTAATCGCAATTTTTTAAATTTTGGTTTTTGATTTTTAAAATTTTTATTTTTGAACATCCCTAGCTTTATTCATTTTTTCTTGAAGCCTTTTTTAGTTGTTGATTTTTGGCAATAATAAAAATTTAAATTGTTACGGTATTTTTAAAAATATTAAATTTTTAATTTTTTTTCAGAGCGTACTTTATTTTCCGTGTAACTAACGGAAAAATAGGTTTGAAATTATTTTAATACCACCAGGCTCTTCGTTTGTGATAGGTTAATCGTAGAAAAATATAAAAGCTACGATTTTTTATATTACACGTTAAATGAAACCCAGGCATTTGTAGGTTATATCAGAATGCAATTTTTCAAACAATTTCTAAAAATACAAAAAAGTTTCAAAAGTCATAAAAAACTTTTCTTATATGCGTGTTATGAGTCAAGGTATAAGCCAAAAATAAAATCATTTTGATTTCCGAGCTACGAAAAAATACACAAAATTCCAAAGTGTACCCCGTCTAAAGGCGGGGTTGGGTATTAGAGGGTTAAGGGATTTCTCTTCATATTCCTCTGAAAATTCTACCAGCGACTCATGTAAAGATTCCTCCTGGAAAATCTCTACAGGGATTATTGCAGAGATGTCTTCAAGGCTTTCTCAAGATTATATCGTGCTGCATCGAATTGCCGGACGCTTCGAAAGCCGGACACTAGCCTTTTCTCATTGTTTTTGGACCAATTTTTCACGCCTAGAATTCATAATTATGATGTCTTCCACACTTTACATTTATAAAAGCCGTAGAAAAAAAAATTTTGGGTGATTTAAAGTTGGTGTCCGGGATTAGAAGCATGATTTCTCTAGAAATTTCTCAAGTTCTTGGGATTCTCCTAGAAGCTATTTCTGAGGATTCCTCCATCGCTACATGAGCTTTTCTAGGTTTTCCTCCAGAAATTCTCCGTGAAATTTCTCCAGTGATTCGTTCTTCGGCTCCAAAAATCCTCCGGGGATTTCTCCAAGACTTTCTTTAGAAATTCTCACAAAGATACATGAATTTCGCCAGGGATTTCATCAAAAAGAATAAGAATTCCTCCATGGTTTGTGCGATTTTTTGAAAAGAGATTTCCTTAAAAAACTCATTTTCTTTCAGAGTTTTTTGAGAAATTTTTAGATAAGTGGCTGGAGCGATTCCTGGAGAAATCTCTGGAAGAAACACTATAAAAAAATTAGAGTAAATGTACAAGTTCTGGAAGAATCCTTGCAGAAGTTCTTGAATTCCCGAGGAGTTTTCTGGTGAAAATGATTCAATAGCTTTTCATTACGAAGACTGCGTAGACAAAAAGCATATTTCATTATAAAAGTCGTTACTCTACCAGCTAACGCCTGGAACAATTTCTCAACGAAACCATGTAGAGATTTTGCTGGAGCAATCCTTGGGAAAAATCACTGTAGAGATTTTGCTGGAGCAATCCTTGGGGAAATTCACTGTAGAGATTTTGCTAGTAGATTTCATAGAGGAATCCATTGAAAACCCCTAAAGATATTTTTTGAGAAATCCCTGGTATTGTTCTTGGAAGAATCCATGAAGAGATTTCCCAAAAATAATTTATGTAAAAAATTTCCTTTTGTAATCCCTGCAGTACTTCTTAGGGCGTTTTCTGATGGGAGCACCACTGGAGAAATTTCAAATGGAACTCTTGGAGGAATCCCCGGAAGACCATGTGGGTTTCCTCCAAGTAATCCGTTTCACCAAATACTTTAAAAGTTTCTTTTAACTTAGTGCATTAAAAAAGTCATGAGATTCCTTCAGAAATATTTCCAAAGATTCTTTCATAAATTACACCAGGAATCCTTCTTGGATTCCTCCAGGGATTTATTTTTTAGTTTATTTTAGATTTGCCATAAGTTCCTCCTAATCTCTCCTTCATTTAAGAATTATACCGGGTACCCCCGTCGGTTTGACCACATTTAATCTGAA
Organism: Aedes aegypti; assembly: GCF_002204515.2. Classification (NCBI taxonomy): domain Eukaryota; kingdom Metazoa; phylum Arthropoda; class Insecta; order Diptera; family Culicidae; genus Aedes; species Aedes aegypti. Next base: position 331,191,446 of record NC_035109.1, read on the forward strand.
CACTCTTTAATTTGTACCCCGCTAATTTGCACATCGTTCAGATTAAAAATGGTTCAAACGTCATTTTGCTCATGGAACGGAGTAAAGTGGAATGGAACGCTGTGGAACGGAACGCAGAATCAAAACAAAACAGTGAAACAGGTGACCAGAAATACGTTTCTAGGGTGACTGGATGTTCAAATTAAAAATGAATACCGATGGTTTGCATGAGGTTCAAATTAACGGGGGTGTACGGTACCTGTTTTTTGTTTTCAAGAATTTCTATAAGAAGAACTCAATCACAACCTTTTTGTTCAGACCAGTTCCGATAGAACTCTATCCCATTACTCCGGGAATATCTCTAGAGATATCTCCGGGGATTTCTTCATTGATTTATACAGGAATTCTTCCAGAGGGTCCTGCGGAAATTCCTCCAGAAGTTTGGCAATTTCTCCAACGATAATTCCAGGGACTTCTCTAGGGATTCCTCAAGTGTAGTCTTGACAGTACAGAAATTCTTTAGGGATTTCTTCAATGATGCCTCTACAGATGCCTTCAAGGATTCCTTCAACAATTTACCCAGATAATGTTTCAAAGATTCCTACAAGAATTCCTCCTGAGATTTTGTCAGCAATTTCTTCAGGAATTTCTACAAGGATTACTCTAGAAAACTCTCTTCATGTGTTCCTCCAAAAACAATTTCAGGTTTTTTTGTTCATGAATTCCTAAAGAGATTGCCCCGGTTGTTCTTTCAAAGACTCCGATTTTTTCCAGTGCTTATTTCAGACTTTTAACCAGAGATTCTTCCAGAAGTTGCTCCATAAAATCTTACAGAGATTACCCAATTGTTTTTTCTAGAGATTTCTCTAAGCAGGGAGGATTACCCCAGAAAGCCATCCAGGTATTTTTCCAGCAATCCATTCAGTTTTCTTTAGGAATTTATCAAGGTATCTCTACAAAAAATGTTCCGAGAAGGATTCAGGAAAATATCTTGAAGGAATCCCTGAATGAATTTTTGAGTTTATTTCTGTTGTGATTACTGAAAGAATTTATGGGGAAATCTTCGTTAGAAAATCCTAGAGGAATTCTTGGTGGAATCCTCGAAAAAAATTTGATATTCAGAACAATCCCTGGATGATTACTTTGAAAATCAATGGAGTAATTCCAGTAGCGACTCTGCTGAAGAAATCACCAAAAGAATTCATGAAGGAAATTTTTTCGTAAAAAATACTTTTATATATTTTGGAAAAATCTTTGCAGGAATTCCTGGGAGAATGCCTGAAGAAATCCTTGCAGGAATCCCTGAGGAACTTTACGGAATAATTCCTGAAGTAATTTCGAAAGTACTTCCTGCGGAAAACCCAGAAAATATAGCTTTCCTTGCTTCTGAAAGGAAGCTTTTCAAACTTTTAAGTGTAAGCAAGGTTCTGAGCGGATATTTTGCAAGCTTTTAGGAAGAAATATTTCAATTTTTTAGATAAAGCTTCCGAGATAAATACTTGTTTTTTAATTATGAATCGTGGTTTAGGGCTAACCAGCCGAGTGGAAGTTTAACAACTACCGAAAAGCTAAACATTACATATAATTTGCAATTGGATTAGATGGACAAATTGATGTGAAGATTTGCGAAAAAGTTACACGTCTTCTCAGTGAGAATCGAACTCACGATTCCCCGATCTCTAGTTGGGGCGCGTTACCACTACGCTATGAGAGGACTCATGAACGCAGAAGTTAACCTGAATTCGATTTCAGCTCAATAATCACGTGGTCCTCTTTCGCAAAGTGCATCATTCGCAAGTGGATGGGCATCTAATTCTTCCGAAAGAGGTGCACTTTGCGAAAGAGGACCACATGATTATTGAGCTGAAATCGAATTCAGGTTAACTTCTGCGTTCATGAGTCCTCTCATAGCGTAGTGGTAACGCGCCCCAACTAGAGATCGGGGAATCGTGAGTTCGATTCTCACTGAGAAGACGTGTAACTTTTTCGCAAATCTTCACATCAATTTGTCCATCTAATCCAATTGCAAATTATATGTAATGTTTAGCTTTTCGCTAGTTGTTCCGAGATAAAGTTTTCTAACATTTTGAAAATAAGCTTTACAGAGGAGTGGTTCCCTCGGGTGCTTTGTAAGCTGTCATTTAGAAGCTTGGGAAAATTGCTTTTAAAAGTTGTCTTCTTTTTCAAAACTTTTTCTCAGAAACATGGGTTGTTTTTTCTTAGATGCGTGGTGGGCTAATTTTCAAAACAATTAAAGTGAAGATGAATCGAAGCCAAACTTGAAATTTTCAAGTGCACATATCTGGAGAACCGAATACCCGTTTGAACTGAAAATTAATCGATTGGTTACCAACAGCTTGTGACCAATCTATTAAGTTTTCAGCTCAAACGGATGCTTGGTTATCCAGATTTGTGCTCTTGAAAATTTGAGGTTTGGCTTCGATTCATCTTCACTTCAAAGCCCATAAGCAAAAAAAACTTGTTCTTGGGTTGTTTTCTCAAAGACGCATTAGAAGCTTTTTAACATAAGCTAAAAAATAATTTTCTAAAAAAACGTTCTTTGAGCTTCGAAAGTTGCTTCGCGAAAGTGTGAAGATTTCTCTCAGAAGCTTGGTTTGCTTCCTGTCAAGAAGTTTTGAAAGCCTTTTTTCGAGCTTAGAGAGCTTTTCCTTAGAAGCTTGGAACGTTTCATCTCATTAGCCATAACCGTAGCTTAATTATTATTATTATTATTATTATTATTATCTTCATTAACGAGATTTGCAGCCCGAGGCTGGCTCATCTCGGAGCGTAGCTTAAGCTCAAAGCTAGGTGAGCTAGAATCACTCGATCACCAAATTCCTTAAGCAAAATTCAATATCAGTTTAGATGTTGAAATTTCCATGAGCATGGTGGGTGGTCTACAATATTTCTATGAGACTTAGACGACTCCTTAATTACGCCACTGCTTATATGCATGACACAATCTAGAGGGCTTACCTTCGATTAGTTGTCTATTAAAAATTAACATTTTTATTTGCTTAATTCAAAGCTAAACTTAACCCATCAGTGATATCCATAGTCCATAGCCATCAATGCACTAGCATCAAGCATTGCATTCGTTTTTATTTGATTTTGAGGCACGATCAAAGCATGTTAAGGAAAACATCCCATTTGTAGCGGTCCATGGTCAGCAATGTATCGGCAAGTTGGAACAAGCTTGATAAATAAGATCAGCGAACGAGAGCCCAAAGAGAGAGAGCAATGATAAAATCCTTTTTTCTCTCTTGTTTACTATTTAGAGTAGGTGTTTTATTTGACTGGCACAATAAACAATCCCCGAACATCCGATTGAAATAGTGTCCCCTAGGTTTGCAACTTGTTTAGAGAGGTTTTATCATGTACTGCTATCCACCCGACCTAATCAGAGCTGTAGCAGTATACCAAACAGGTTCTCATGATGTGCTGCAAATCGTGATTGTTACAGAGACGATAAGTGAGAGGTTCTCTCAATTTTTCCAGGATTCCATCCACGACTGGCACATTCTGAAATTAACGGAGAGGATGCTCAGATACCATATTTTTCAAACGGTGAGTGCAGAATTGAAGGCATTTTTTCGGTTGCAGACACACCGTGAGCCGTTTGTTCAAAGCGATGGTCAGTCCGGCACATATTTCAGTCAGTCAGAGAGTGGCAGCACTTGCAGGGTTCTTTTCTGGGGAAGACCGTTGCGTTGCGTTGGGTGAACCCTTTACTTTCGTCATTCACTCCAGTCGGTGGGAAGTGGTAGGGAAGGAGAGAGCGAGACAGGCCATAAATAGGATTACACTAATGCCGTATGCATAACTTTTAAATTTAAAGCTTGAACTCGTTTAAAGTATAAAGAAGTGACGTTTGTCGTTTCGAATGCCTAGGGCCAGGCTAGGAGAAACGACGAGGATGCCGTCGACTACGGTTCACTCATGCATTATCTTCTTGGGTGCAGCCGCAAAATCTCTCACAGCGTAATATTTGTCACTAGATTAAGCCATTTGCGAGAGGCGTTGAGTGGTATTAAGTTGCGAACCCATAGCCCCTATAGTGGGGATCGCTATTGGGGGGTATTTGTGCCACCGCAGCAGAATATCAGATTCTCTAGTAGTGTGGTGCAAAACGGGTTTTGCTGCGCACGATAGATGCTTACTCAAAGGTAGGCTTGTTTTGTCGACGGGAGCAGAACTACTGCCGTGTCTATTTGAGATAACGAGAACTTACGATCACCTCGTTTTGTGTGTTAGTAGCCAGAAGGGAAATGCAGGATTGCAGGAGAATTCGCATCGTATCCTTAGAGGATAATAATTTATCTTCTAAGGATTCCGATATGAATCCTTCTACAACCCTGCATTTCGATAATTACTTTTATTAGGCTTGAAAGAATCAAAAAAGCCTATGAACACTTTGATATCTTAAAAGGCTGAAAAAAATAAATGAACCTCAGAAATGCTTTAAAATGGCTTACAAATCCAGTACTACGGTTCCACAAGAGCTCCAAATGACCGCCATAAAATCCCGCAACGGTGTTACATTTCGTGCGCATGTTCACACGTTCCAATTGCACCATTATCGCTACCAGCCATCCACAATCCATTCTCCTATTTAATCAACCTCGGCCAATTGGTCACGCCATCGCCGCCGCCGAATCAACCCCACGCTCAAAAGCGAAACCGCCTCGGATTCAACGGTGAAATTCTTCCAACCTCGCCACGTCGCAGAATTATGGAATTTAATAATTGTGATCGCACCGTTTCACCGCGCCGCGTGAAAACCGAATCGGACGTGCCAATATTCCTCTCCAACACCGACCGCATCGGTTGATGATCGCGTTCCGTGTGATCCTATTGTTTCATCGACTAATTATACTCCGCACAGCAGCATCGCGCCACGGCGCTCGACCCGATCTCGATCGACGACTCGTATTTGGCGTGAATCGATCAAAATGCTCTCGCATCCCGGGCCTGCGCCAAATTAGGTCCGGACGCGATGAGAGATCCGTTGAACCAACCTGATTTCACCAACTGATAGCGCGATCTCGCTTCGGCCCAGCGACCACACAGGCGAATTCCAGCCGCACAAAATAACAATTGAAACACGATTCCGCAAAGCCGAAAAAACGGTAGCTCAGCCTCTCACCGAAGGAAGACGACGACGACGACGATGTCAACCGAATTCCGGTTGTCTGCGCTTCTGCGTTTCTCGTTCGATCTCGTTGGATCGACCGATCGCCGCCAACGAAGGTTCAAAGTTCTAATAAATTAGACAAAGTTTCGGGTTTTTTGCTCTTGTGTTTCGGAGCTGGCTCGGACTCGATCGGAGGTTCATCAATCCCCCCGGGAGTATTCGGCGCATCTGGTTGATTGGCGATCGTCACTTTCGATAATCAATTTTTCAGGTCTACGATCAATCGTTCCGAGACGGAGGATCATTCTTCGCATAGGAACTTGTCTTCCGTTCCACTTTTGCGCATGTTGCTTTGCTGGTCCCTTGGGAAGGTCGCATTGCAGCTACCTGTTCTACCGATTGACGTACGTTAGGGTGTTCTATCCGTATATGGACAAGGGACACTTGCCAACTTCTTCAGGAATTTGATATTTAGCGTTGGGTGCGTTGTGGTTTTTCGTAAGCATGTAGGGTAATTCTTTTCAAAGTCTTGAATGTGGGATTGGAGAAAAACTAATTAATAAAAAGAGTTTTAGATTCTTTCTTTTCTTTAAATATTTGCCTTAGAAATCAGGCTTGTTAGGTGCCCTCTTTTACTCAATTGGGTTGTTTACTGCCCATAAAAGCATAATTGTCCCATATGGATTTTCGAACCAACACCTTTTTTCGTCGTAACATCCATGTTTTAATATGTTTTTTACTATGCACATAAAAAATTACACACTTTGTTTGAAAATATTGTGGAAAAATAAAAAAAAGTTGGTACAGTCCCATATTGAAAAATAAAGGCATAACAGCCTCTATATGAACTTTCAACCGAAATAGCATTTGCGAAACATGAATTGTGTTCAAGTTTATATTTTTTGATGATCAATAGAAGCAAAATGAGTTACCTGTGAGGTTGTGCTGAATGAATATGGCACGTAGAAATGGAATAGAAAATCATGAACATTTGTATGAGAAGTCAAACTTCAAACTTTGAGCGGTGTTTTCTCAATGCCTACTTTATCAATATGGGACAGTTATGTCTTTATGGGCAGTTTAGTGACGAGTAAGTTACAGACAGTGTTGATAGACTCACACTCAAATATCTATCAATACGCTCTCCCGTGAGAGCAAACTCATTAGAGATCTGCTTCGCAAATCTCATGCTTGAGATTTTGATGCCAAATCACTTAATCAACTCAAATCGTATAAAATGATTCAGTCGTAAAGCCCCTCAAAAACTCGTGAATCCCGAATGTTGTTGTTTACGTTAGAAAGGATTGCTATAATTTTACCAGACTAACAAGAAATTATTGCCGTGTGTGAGTAAACTGTGGAAATATGAGACAATGAGTCAAAAAGGTGAGCCAACTCATCCATGATTTTTTGACTACTGAGTTGAAAAATATCAAGCGTGAGTTATGAGAAATTGAGTTTTTTCACAACACTGGTTACAGATTGTACAGTTTTCTCAAAAGAGCTATTTTTTTCCAGCACAACACAATTTTATTTCGCATCAGTTTTTCAATTTCGGTATAATACCATAAGGATTTAAAAATATTTTAATCTATAGGCACAATGTCATTTCGTTTGATATTAAGAGCTGCCCCGCAGTAAAATTTTACGAAGATGCAAAAGTGATGTCTACTCTAATTTCAAACGCTTTTAAAAAAATAGTTCCTGGGCACCAAAAATTTCGAAGGGGCCACTCTAAGTGCGTAGGGTTGTCAATTTTTTTGTTCCTCAATTTCGGTTCGAGTCAGTGTCGTTTTTTGTTTTTGCGCTGCCGCAATCTGCCCACGAACGCGAACGGGTTTAATTGAAGGAGACTTTTCACATCTTACGACTTCCTCTTTTCAGCCTGATTGAGCAATGAGTGCGTCCCCATGGGAGCGCCTGGCGTTTTCGAAGACTTGACAGACACGGACGGAGATTTCTGTTTTTTTTTTTCGCATCACGTGTTGCCTAGAATAGGCGTATGAAATAGGATCAAAACAGTGAGTTGTGAATATTTGTAAGGCTTCGATTGATGTCAACATGTTGCTACTTGGTGAGCTTTGGTGGTGATCTTGGGGAAAATATGAGAGGCTTCAGGAGATTTTTGACGCACTTATTTCTAAATCGATCACCCATGACAGTTGCCATATTTTACTAAAATAGTTCTGCTTCTTAGTGTTTTCTCAATTTTTTGAAAGTAGTGCGTAATCTATTGATTATGTTGCATGCTCCTGTGGAATTAGCGACAGAATTTCATGTTCAGCTGAGAATAGATTGCCAACTGGTGAGCTCATTTAATGCTTATGATAGGAACAAAATGTTGACAGACGAAACGTCGAATGCACTTATTTTTCTAGCGGAGGTTTTAGAAGCGCACTATGGGCGATCAGGTGGCCAATAATCAAAAACATTACTTGTTCTGATAGGATTTTCTTGTACATCATTCCATAGTAAACACTTCTATTAAAATATTCCTGGAATATAAGGGCAATATCTTCTATAGTTTAATTGATACAGTATGTCAAAGTTAGAGTTTTTAGAAAAATAAAAAAATCAGTGTAAACATATGGCACACGGAATACAATCTGTAGTTTTTATAATGATCGAAATTTTGGTCATAAGATTTTGATTTATTTCTGATATCAAGAGTAGTGTGCATAATTGTACATACTTGTAGCGTTGGTATACATATTTCGCCTCTGAAATTTTAATTCTTTATGTTTCAATTTCCTTATCAAGGTACGTCCATAAATTACGTCACGAAATGTTTTGCAATATTCATTCTCCTCCCTTTTCCTGTAAATCAGACTTTTTGTATGGATTACAATTTTTTTATGGGTAGTCATGTTTCCCTGAAACCTCCTCCCTCCTTTTCTCTGACGTAATTTATGAATGACCCCTCTTGCAGTGTTTTTCAGCTTCTTAACATTGTAATGGGTTGAAAAAAAAGGAATTATATTTAATAAATCTCGAAAATAATCTTATAGAGCAACTAGATATGGATATACATTTTTTTTTTGACCCCCACCATGGACTTGATTTTTTTTGTTGGTGAAATAAGGTTTAATTTATGGGAATACAACTATTAATAACAAATACGGAGCTGTGAGATACCTTGGGCGTTAAATGATTGAGCAAAAAAGTGAATATTTGCAAAATAAATTATTGGAAGAATTCTTGGATGCATGCATACAGACATTTATAACGTGTTGATTTTAATTTATTCTTTAACTCTTTAACGAATTCGAACCCTCTGAGCAGATTCTCAATGAAGAGAATCTAAAATTAGTTTGAATATTGTACTTTTAATTCCGTCCATATTGAATTGAAAGGTACAATACTCAGTATACTTTTAGATTCTCTTCAAATTATTATTACATTAACTATTCTGGATGCAGAAGGCAGAAAACGTCATAATGATGGACAGATAAGGAAATTCAAGACACACCTGTAAGAATCCATGTCTGAATGCTTGGATGGTTCTTTAGAAAAATTTCTGGAAGAATGGGGAGATTATTTATTTATTTAGTTGGTGTTACATCAATGATTTGATAAAACCTCGTTAACGATGTTACGCCAATTTACTCGGTCCATGGCTGTGTCTCTCCAACTTCGATTTTGGCCCACGTTCTCCAGATCTTGTTGCACCTGATCAAGCCACCTCGCTCGCTGTGCTCCCCGCCTTCTTGTGCCAACCGGATTCGACGCGAACACCATCTTTGCAGGATTGTTGTCCGGTAGTCTTGCAACATGTCCTGCCCAGCGCACCCTTCCGGCTTTCGCAACCTTCTGGATACTTGGTTCGCCGTAGAGCCTAGCGAGCTCGTGGTTCATTCTCCGCCGCCACACACCGTTCTTCTGCACTCCGCCAAAGATCGTCCTAAGCACCCTTCGTTCGAACACTCCAAGTGCTTGCAAGTCCTCTTCCAGCATGGTCCATGCTTCATGTCCATAGAGGACCACCGGTCTTATAAGCGTTTTGTACATGGTACATTTAGTGCGGGGGTGAATCTTTCTCGACCGCAGCTTCTTCTGGAGCCCATAGTAGGCGCGACTTCCACTGATGATGCGTCTCCGTATTTCACGACTAACGTTGTTGTCAGCCGTTAACAAGGATCCGAGGTAGACGAACTCATCAACCACCTCAAAAATATCCCCGTCTATCGTAACACTGCTTCCTAGGCGGGCTCTGTCGCGCTCGGTTCCGCCTATCAGCATGTACTTTGTTTTTGACGCATTCACCACCAGGCCGACTTTTGTCGCTTCACGTTTCAGGCGGGTGTACAGGTCTGCCACCGTTCCAAATGTTCTGCCGACAATATCCATATCATCCGCGAAGCAAACAAATTGGCTGGATCTTGTGAAAATCGTACCTCGGTTATTGAACCCGGCTCTCCGCATGACACCTTCTAGCGCGATGTTGAACAGCAGGCACGAAAGTCCATCACCCTGTCGAAGTCCCCGGCGGGATTCGAACGAACTGGAATGTTCGCCCGAAATCTTCACGCTATTCTGCACACCGTCCATTGTTGCTCTTATTAGTCTTGTGAGCTTCCCGGGAAAGCTGTACTCGTCCATGATTTTACATAGCTCTTCGCGGTCGATGCTATCATAAGCCGCTTTGAAATCGATGAACAGGTGATGCGTTGGGACTTGGTATTCACGGCATTTCTGGAGGATTTGCCGTACAGTGAAGATTTGGTCCGTTGTCGAGCGGCCGTTGATGAAACCAGCTTGATAACTTCCCACAAACTCATTTGTTATTGGTGATAGACGACGGAAGATAATCTGGGATAGCACTTTGTAGGCGGCATTCAGGATAGTGATCGCACGATAGTTTTCACATTCCAGTTTGTCGCCCTTCTTGTAGATGGGGCATATAACCCCTTGCTTCCACTCCTCCGGCAGCTGTTCCGTTTCCCAGATTCTGACAATCAGTCGGTGCAGACAGGTGGCTAACCTCTCCGGGCCCATTTTGATGAGTTCAGCTCCAATACCATCCTTACCAGCGGCCTTGTTATTCTTGAGCTGGTTGATGGCATCCTTAACTTCCCTCAATGTGGGGGCAGGTTGGTTTCCTTCATCCGCCGTGCTGACGTAGTTACTTCCTCCGCTGTCGTGACCCTCGGCGCCTGTGTTCTCCGTGCCATTCAGGTGTTCATCGTAGTGCTGCTTCCACCTTTCAATCACCTCACGTCCGTCCGTCAAGATGCTTCCGTCCTTATCCCTACACATTTCGGCTCGCGGCACGAAGCCTTTTCGGGATGCGTTAAGCTTCTCGTAGAACTTTCGCGTTTCTTGTGAACGATGCAGCTGTTCCATTTCTTCACATTCCGCTTCTTCCAGGCGGCGCTTTTTGTCCCGGAATAGGCGGGTTTGCTGCTTTCGTTTTCTTTTATATCGCTCCACGTTTTGTCGCGTTCCTTGCTGCAGCATTGCAGCCCGCGCTGCATCCTTCTCCTCCAAAACCTGCCTGCATTCTTCGTCGAACCAATGGGGAGATGAACTCACGGAATAATCTGAGCGAGAATTCTCGACATAATATTTTCAAAATTAATGGAAAAATCCTTGAAGCGATCAACTGGGTAAACTTTTGGAGGAATCAAACCCCCTCTCAATCGACCACTCAAAAAAAAAAGGCCCCGGCACAGCTTTCTCAGGTGTACCACATACACCGGTTTAGTGATCAAATTTGCTAACATGTTTTGGGTACTCACTGCTACTTGCCCATTTTCAGTGTGGTCCTTCGGTTCCTGAATCGCATCACCCCCGCGAGAAGTAGCCAGATTTTTCTCCATAGGGGTCTTGTTAGGGTTACTTTTTTCATAATGACAAGTATCAATAGTATTGGCTGTTAGGAAAAGCTTCATCGAACAGTTTTCATGATCATAGTCTTGCTTCATATTGTTGAAAATGTCAAAAAACTGAATGCAGGAAAACATGTACGGCGGTATACCTCTTTGGCTCATGTGCCAACATTTTCTAACAAATGAGATTCTAGTGCTAAAAATCATTCTTAAAATAAAAACAATCGGGCATCCCATTTCGGGGTGAAATTGATCACTTGTCAATGAGATTATTGTTAGTTTTTGAAACGACTCTACATAATGAACATGAGCTCCCCGAATCCAAATATGCTTGCTATATTCTTAACAATGCAATATTTATAGAAATAATGAATATTTAAGAATTTCAAGAATTGCACGGAAAGCGCCTAAATGAAGGCTATTTCCTAAGGAATTTCCTAATATCTAACAGAAATTCAATTATTTCCTCACACATTCAGGTTGATTCCATGTTCAAATCCATGTTTAGAACTAGAAGTTTATGGATGTTGTCAATACTATACCGTACATGATTTGTAAATTTTACATTATTGAGGATTTTGCCCTCCAATAAACTCACACCTAAATAATTTTGTCACACCAAAATATTCTCCCACCACGTTTGCCATATATTGGATGGCGTCGTAGCTAACAAAATCAATATGTAACACACATGTAACGCACACTGTTGGATAGTGCATTGAATACAAGGTGCGTGCTTCTACTAAACTGCCGTACAAACTGATTTGTGAGTATTTATTTCCCCGCTTTGAAAATGTGCATGAGAATCTTTTCGTCAACAAAACGAACAATATGTTCATAGATATAAACATTCTTTATCACAAAAAAAAAACTTACCGCAAAGCAATCCGATGTTTGTGAAAAAAGTTATTAATTATAGACTATTCGGAAATTTTGCCCGATTTTGTAATTATTGTTATTCCTTTACGTGTTAATCAACGTTGCCTTGCCAATAGGTTTTCATTGAATAACTTTTTTTTTACAAGCGTCGGATTGTTTCGTGGTCTTCGGCAATATTCTTCCTAAAAAATACCTATCGAGGTCTGTGTTCAGAATTTTTATAGAGGCCAATGGGCGACATCTGGTGATTTTTCTTTGCAAAAGTAAGTTGTCCCATAGCAAGTCTCATAAAAACTTTGAACGGCTGGCGCTAAAATATAGTTTCTCCGATCGAGCTGAAATTCTGCACAGTTGTTATGGGACCTAAATGCAATCCAAAAAGTGGACTGGAGCGAGAATTTAAATTTTGTCCCACACTATTGGGTATCTTCTCCAGCACGGCAAAAGCAGTCATATCCACGTTTGCACTAAAAAAATATTACCAAACCTTGTTACTCAAGCTTTTATGAACAAAGTTTCGTAGAATTTTGCTCAGGTATTTTTTGGCATTTATTTTTATTCATATCTATTACATCGATCATAGTACCCCACAAGTATAAATAACAGCTTTGAGGACAATCAACAATTTATTTTCTTTGAGCAGAAAAAATATACAAAATCCTACTTAAATTGATTGCGAAGCCCTATAGATTATTAGTTCAAGTAGGTTAAAAGTTTAAACGTTATTAGAAAATAAATGGGATTCCTAGAAAAATCCTAAACGAAAATTCTAAAACAAACCCTCAAAGAATTATTGAAAAAGATGCTGGTAAAATACCTGTGATGATTTTTACAGGAGTTTTCATGGAGGGAACTAATGTAGATATTGTAAAACCAACGAGGAAAACTAGAAAATATCTGTGAGGACTCCTGGAGTTTGCACAAAAAGAATATCTGCCGAATTAGTTTGAGAAACTCTTGTATGGACTTGGAGGAGCTCTTGGAGCAATTGTTTTTGGAATAGTTTTATGTTGAAACTTCTTCAAGAATCTCTTAATAAAGTCTTGAAATTGTTCTTTAAAAGGTAGACAGGAGAGAAATTCTGTAGAAAATCTTCTCAGGAACCCGATTGAAGAAATCTATCCATGAAAAAATACATCTCTGGAAGAATCAATGTGTAGCAGTTTAAGAACTCTCCCACAGTCAAATTTCTATGACTCGATTGAAGGGATCATGCTTCGACACATAGAGATATAGAGTCACGGAAAAAATCCTTTGGAATACTTTGGAATGTAAATTTCGTTTTGAGTAGTACAAAATTAAAGTTCAAAATTTTCAAAAAATGAACATATTTTTGGGAAATTTTTCAAATGGTTACATAGGTGACACGCATTTTAGAGGAGTGGCTCCCAACTTTTTTGAACCTCTTAGAAGTTTAACAAAAATTTCGTGGACCACTGAAAGTGGATGATATCGAAACGAAAGATTTTGGAAACTTTCAAAAGATTAAATCATGAACCAACAGATATCCTAGGCAGACACACCCAAATGTTTCGTCTGTAATTCATCACAGATTCTTCCGAGATCGTCTGATGTTCACTAACTCGACTAAGAATAGTTTACGTTATTTTACTTTATCAGGAAGTAGCTTCAAAATAACTAAAAATAAGCTAGTTGAGAAGGTTTCTCAACAAAAACAATCATCATAATTTTGGCAAAATGGAGTACGATGGAGGGTTATTCACGAACCACCCCAAAAGATTTTCATGGATATTTAAAAAAAAAGAGGTACAATCAAAAGTTCCACCAGAATCCGCCAAGCTCTCGCCAAAAGATTTTCCTCCGCCCACACCAATCTGCGTTCAAAATTTTGAAATACTTTTCTAATGGGATTCTAAGGAGCTTGTCAACGAAGGTTGAAAGAGTTTTGCAAGGAACTCTCAACATTTTTTTTTGTTCAAAAATCTTATAAAAATTGCGATTTTTTCAATCCCGTCAATAGTTCTTCAAATATTTTTTTCTAAGATCTTATCAAAAAATTTGTGAAATCGGCCAAAATATTCCAGAAATTTCCTACTGTTTCAAATAAAAAATCACTGAAAATCCGTTCATAAGTTCTGCTACAATGCTAGCACTACTATACATGGAAAAGGATAAATATATGGTAGGAGTCGAGGAGAAATGTTTTTTTTTTTGTTTGAGGAGGAACTGTTTTTTTTTGTAGAATCCCTGAAAAAATGTTTGTTAGAATCCGTGAAGAAACTTCTGGAAGAATCTTTTGCAAAATTTCATAAGATTCCTAGAGAAGGATTTCATTCCATGTAAATTATTTGAAGAAATTCAACTATTATATATTAAAGTAATTGTTGAATGAAAATTTCGAGAACTTAAAAAAAAGGGCACTGACGAAATCTCTGAAGGAATCTCAAGATAATTTCTTGGAAGGATTTGTAGATGAACCTCTAGAGGCATGTATAATATAATACCTGGAATCATTCAGAAGGTACCCTTATAAGAATCTCTGAAAAGATTATCGATAGAATACGTTGAAGAATTTCTGTAGGATACACTTGATCATTTTCTGATGAAATCCCTTGTATTAATGTATAATTTTCCGTAAAAATGCCTATCTATTTCCTAGAGCATTTCTGAGATATTTTTGAATTTTTTGAGCTTGAATATTTATCGGTGTGAAAATACAAAATCGGCGGCGTAATATTGATCGGCGTATGGCACGCCACCGATGCCTCAATCGACATTGGCGTGACGTAAAATGAGTCGTCGACGGCGCACAGATCTACTCACGCGACCATCCAATTCCAAGAGGTGCGTGCACATGACGCCTGTTTCAAGCCAGACAAAATTCTAGACCTCATTGGAATCGATCGCAGATTAGTAGAGGGGATATTCTTTACCCTGAAGAGGAAGACGTTGAAACACTAATTTTTTTTTCCATAAGGCACAAGAAGCTTGGGAGTGACCAATAATGCAGTGACCAATTCCCAGTATTTAATCCCAGTACCTTGAATCCATCGATAAAAGTCGCTGGGAACTGAGCCAAATGCGCTCGCACCGACCATAATCAACCCACGAGTCCGCAAGAAATTAGTTACAAGTCAATTACAGTGCCACCGATCCGAGTTGATTGCCTCCATGTTTCCCAACGGAATTCATCCCTTCTATCGTCACGTATCGTCCACAGCAGTCCTCCATCGCTCTATTGCGAATAGGAAGAATCCCCCTCTCATCGCAATCGCAATCGCAATAATTGATATCTCACGAATGAACTGCACGTGCAACGTGGCCGCGGAACAAAATGGCGTTCATCGCCATACTTTCGCGCGCAATTATGACCGGAGAGTAGTCATTAGCCGACAATCGATTTCTGCCATCATTATCGTGGGCGAAGGGCTGCACGAAGCGCGAGAGCGAGGTCACTTTAATAATCCCTACACCGTGCCGACGAAGAACGGCGACGTGGCAATCGCGCAATGCACGGCTACGAACGACACACACGAAGGCGTTGGAAAATTGTTCTTTGTCTTTGAGTTTCCATAGTGGTGGTTGTGGTGGTACGAGCTGGATTGAGTCCGATTGATTCCCACCGAGACTATGGGAAAGCGAGCGCTCGGTCACGATCGACCGTGTCACTCTACAGCAGCGTTGGGAAAGGTAATGGTTTTCAAGGAATTGGACAACCTAGACAACCGGATGGATCGGGGCCATTGTTTCCTCCGATGGAACGCATTTGGAAATTTGAGTACAATTCAATTAATTTTGGCGCCCCATGACGGAGTTCTGCTTTACCCTACGGATGCCGGGGGGAAGAGTCAGTGAGTAGCTACGCACGGTGGAACTTTACCCGTTTCGGCGACTGTGTCGATGCGGTGTCCATAATCCAATTAAATCGGATCAGCGAGCTGACGGCGAGCAGCCATTGTTCGCAGACGGAAGCAGCTCGATTTAGGATTAGGTTTTACAGTTACACCTATGGGGGATTGACTAGGTGCTACTGAGATGGTGAGTGGTTTTTTAGTTAGGCAATTGGAAAGCTCATTGGAGGGTGGGGTCAATCGAAGCCCTGCAAGGGCGCGTTCAGCAGCGGTTCCTTTTTCTCTCGGGGTGAGTTTGCCTGGCTGATAATCTAATACGGGAGCGTTCGGAAAGGTGTTGATACGGATAATCCTTTGAAGGAGCGAGTACCGGTTCCCTTGTACGGTGTCTGCTGCTTCTGTTGAACGAAATATTAGGAAAAACTTTGCTTTGATGCCAAGATAGGTCACAGAGGGTATTATACCGGTTGGGTACGTAATCACGCGATCAATTCGAAAAATAAAAAAAAAACTTCCAACTATTCAATCAGAAGTTGAATGTTACATATATGGTCGGCGTTTAGTGAGAGTGGACCAAGTACAAAACCTAGGAAAATTGGATTATTCTTTCATTACATGAGATATTACCTTACTTTCATATAACTTTGATTAGATTTGATGAATGTTGTAAACTGCGAGAAATATGTAACAAATTTACTTTGGATGGTCAATAAAAACCCATAAAAGTATGCAGTCAGAGTGGACCAAGTGCTTATTACCATAACAGCGGAAATGATCAGCGCGCTGATGAATGTGAGCAAATGAAAGACATTTCAAATGATTTGTCAGATTTTTTCACATCGAATTGAAATTCCATCAATTGAAATTCAAAAATATTACTGAATTCGATGCATTTGATTTTGATTGGATTGGATTGGATTGGATTGGATGAGTGGTCAGAAATTGCAACAATTTCTGTGCAGACAGAGCGAACCAAGTGTCAAAAAGCAATGAAGTGATTGATTATTTCATTTTTTTTAGTTGAATTTCAGAGTCCAATAGAAGATTTTGGTAGTCCTATTGTATATGTATGGAATGTACTAGAACCCGCTCATTGGACCAGTATATTTTGGGCGGCATTCAAGATTTTCACTCTGACTGAACACATATTTGAATACTTTTGGTCTTCGATGCCCTGACCCTGCAAAACTTTAACTTTTAAGCTATCGCAATGTCATTGATTTTATGATCGAAGATATAGATTATTGAAGAATTCACGATACTGATGTGGAAGGATATTGATAATGATGTTTATCTTTGATTACACAATGGGTGCAATGCGTTGCAACGTAACCGTAGAATGTTGTTTAGTACAAAAGAAAAACAAATTTCCGTTTTGTCTCAAATTCCGAACAGACTCATATTCCAAACACTCGGTTTTTGTATGGCGATTTGGTTGAAATGTTTCGCTGAAACATGTCATCAAATTACAAGGAAATGGCAGTCAATTGCAATTCAATTTCAACATATTTCAACGTATTTTATACCTCGGGAGTAGTGGGGATTCTCTAGTTCAAGACCAGTAAAACTATCTCAGATAAATTAATTTGCGAAATTATTAATTTTAATAGGATTTATTCGTGCTGTTCGGAATTTGAATCAAGGTTTTTTGAATATGAGACAGAGTGAACACAGTGTTCGGCATTTGAATCAAAATGTTGTTCCATACTTTTACGTAAAAACAACACTGAACAAGTTCAAACAAACAATTTTATCGGTACACCCAACAGCTAACAGTTAGGCTATGCGGAGAAACACAAGTATAATCTAATTAATGCCTATCAGATGCATTTGAAGTCATTGTTGGCCTTGAGTGTTCGGAATATGAGTCAAAACGATACTCAGATTGATAATGAAAACATTGGTGTCGGAAAAAAATGTCCAGAGTCTCTTTGAGAGATTTTTACTGGTATTTTTTTTCGACGATTTCTCCAGGGATATTACAAAAATTCCTCCAAGATAATCGAAACAGTGATCCATACAGCGATTTTCCAGGGATTCAATTTTGCCAGAGATTCATCTAGGAAGAACATTTAAAATTTTTTTTAGGCCAGCTCAGATAGGGCTTCTGAAATAGCTGCAAATCCTCTAGGAATTACACCAGAAGCTCCTTCACGGATTTCACCAAGGACTATTCCAAAGATTCCTCCAGAATTATATCTACAGGGATTCCTCTAGAGATCAATCAAGGAATTTCTTAAGGAGTTCCTGCAGGATTGCCTCCAGTGCTTCCTCCACAGATTTAATATTTTTAATGAGATTCCTGCAGAAGTTGTTTCAAGAATTATTCCAGCAGCTTGTACAGGGATTCCTCCATGGACTCTTCCAGGGATTTTTCAAGCGATTTCTCATGATGTTTGCTCAGAAATTTCTTCAGGAATTCTTCCGGAGACTGCTCTAAAGTTTCTTCCAGAATAATCTTTCTTATTTTTTTAGGAATTCCTACAAGCATAACATCAGAACAAATTTTTCTAGGATAACTATTGTCATTACTCCAGAAATCCCTCCACGAATTCCTCGAAGGATATTTGCAGGGTTTTCCACAGGTAGTATTTTTAAAATTCCTCCAGGAACCATTCCGGAGTTTTTTTTTAGAAATTAGAAAAACAATTCTAGTAGGAAATATAAATCTTCGTACTGTTTAATGAAATACCTATAAATAAATGGTATAAAACTAAATTTGGGTTTTCATTTATTTAATTGTAAGATGAATTACTGTATGATGTAGCGGATGAATTCATGAGGCAATTTCTAGTAAAATCTCTAAAAAAATTCTTGTATAATTACTGAAGGTATCCTTGAAGATTTTTTTGTTTAAATCTCTAGAGGGGTCGTCCATAAACCACATTGATATTCAAGGGGGAGGAGGTCTGAGCAATGATTACGTCCCACACACATTTTAAAATTATTGTGTGTAAAAAAAAAACACTAGAGGGGGAAGGGAGTGGGTCTGAAAATACGCAAAAATGGCCACATGATTAATTGACATCCCCAAAGGATTTCTTGAAGGGAACTGTGAAGTAGTTTCTGCTAGAATTGAATCACTTGAAGAAAACTATGGAGGTATTCTTGATAAATTCCCGAAGGATTTTTTGAACAAAAAACTGATAGGACTGTTGCGAGATACACGAATATATTTGGAGGAGCTCGAGAAGGACCTGGATACATGTTTGGAGGAGGTCTTTGCACTAAGTCAGTGGTCCTCAGCTTATATGCTTATATGGGCCACTTAGGTGTTTTCAAAACATAGCGCGGGCCACAACGTATTTGAGATTTTTTTTGTTTCAATGAGAATGCAAAAAATATGAATCTTTTCCTATTGACATGAGTTTTGTGGTCCTTTGCTTATCTCTTGTAGAAGAAAGTCTTGACCAAAACAATACAGATGGTATTGTGCCATAACATCAAAATCAGACTCCTTATTAATACGGGTTGGATTTAAATCTGGGCTCCCTGAAATCCTTCCTTAAATTTGGATATTACATTGCTTCAAAAGAACTAAAATTTTATCAATAAACCAATGGGAAGATTTTTCGCGAAGCGAAGAAATTTATAGGCATTTAATTAACTTTAAACCCTTATCTAAGATTTTTTGATTCAAGATATATTCAAGAGATATGGTCTCAGACAGATTTCTAGTTATCCCCAGGCTTGATAATATTCCGCAGCATCACTACTAGAGTTCGAGAGCATGCTCTAGACTAGCGTGCTGTCTTTGCCTCTTTGTAAGAAATAGAAAACATACTGAGCAGAGAGGCAATAAAAAATGAGCGTGGAAGACGCGACACAAAACACAACGGATGAAAACTCCATCAAAAAAGAGTGCATTCACAACTCCGCGAGACCTGTTTTGTTTGGACGAGTCACTTAACAGTTATCCTAAAGTGTCAGTAAGGGTGAGCTTAGAAGCAAGAGAGAAAGAGTATCAGCAAAAATCTTTGCATTTCGATGTATTCGCATTCGAATCGTTTGAGGACTCGTGTTGTGAATTTTTACTTCTCAGAAAAACCTCGAAACCACCTCATTTTTGCATCGAATAGGAACTGTCAGCTATCACATAACTGGTTATTCCTGAGCTGATAAATACAGCCGATATTCCATAAATTCATAATGAAATCCTACAGGAAAATTTTTCATATAATAATGATCAACTTTCGAAAACATAGTTGCAATGGCAAAAGAATATAAGCCTCGTTATTTCTTTTATGTAACACGCGGGCACTTCACATTAACATTCAAAATGTGTTCGCGGGCCGCAGTTTGGTGACCACTGCACTAAGTGGTTGGGAGTTTGAGGGAAAGCAATATCGCGTGAAAATTTTTCATCATGAATGCAAATACATGTATACTTATAAACGTGACAATAATTTTCTAAACAAGAACTTTTTGATTAAGTTTAGTATAGGGTGAAAAATTACCTGCTTCGCGACTTTCATTCTATAACTCACTTTGGCATGTGAAGTTTTTTTTCGGCCAAATTGACTGAAACATTGCAATAAGAAGCACTATAAAATGACGAAAGTTGTGCTAAAAAAATCGAATTCTGCCAGGACCACTTCCAAATTCTTCCACAGGTTTTAAACATTTTTTCAAATTGTCCTTCGATAGCTCCCGAAATATTACAAGAGGCTTCTTCAGAAATACTAATCCATAATTTATTCAGAATTTTTGGAAAAGTAATTATCATGTTTCCAGTATTTCATTTAGGAGCAGTACATTTTATTACAACTGTAATTAATATACGATCATCTGGAATTACTTTCGATCGATTACCCTTATTTGTTTGATAGGGCTTCTTGTTTATTTGAGTATTCTTTAAGGTGATTATAGAACAAAGCCACGCCTCAAATTATCAAGAGCACAAGACTTGAGAACCAAACAGTGCTCCGCGTTGAAAATTTATCCCATCGGTCCCATGGAAGCAAACAATTTGATTGATTATCAACCCGAACTGTTGTCAGATTCGCCAGTCTTGTGCACTTGAAAACTCAAAATTTGGCTTCGTTTTATAATCACCTTAAGTAATTATACCAGAATTGCTCTTGAAATTTTCAGAGGATATTTCCATTATATCATGTTTTCAATTTATCGCAACCACGTAGAAATATTTAAAAAAAATGCGCCAGACAATTGACTTGATCTTCGTCTGGATTTTGTTTAAACAAATGGAGTTTTGCTAAACATGTTACCAGGAATTCTTTCAGGGTCAAGACTAGTGGATACGCTCTACATGTTACAAGACGAAAAAGCTTTCCTACTGAATGCATCAACAAGTTATACCTATATATATCAAAGAGGAATTAATTTATCACATAAAAATCTAGATATAATGGAAGTTTTGTATTTTGTTTGTATCCTAATGTATTTCCTTTATGTAAAACCATGTTGATACAAATGTTTCCAAGATAATCTCTACAGTAATCCCTGCAGCAGTTTTCACAGGGATTCAACAAGGGATTTCGTCAGAGATTCCTTCATGATTTATTCCTAATATTCCTCCAGGATTCAGCAAGACCAAGCTGAGGGTCGTGGGTTCGAATCCCACCGGTCGAGGATCTTTTCGGGTTGGAAATTTTCTCGACTTCCCAGGGCATAGAGTATCTTCGTACTTGCCACACGATATATGCATGCAAAAATGGTCATTGGCAAAGGAAGCTCTCAGTTAATAACTGTGGAAGTGCTCATAAGAACACTAAGCTGAGAAGCAGGCTCTGTCCCAGTGGGGACGTAACGCCAGAAAGAAGAAGAAGAAGAAGAATTCCTCCAGGATAAACTTTGTATCGCAACCACCTTAGTTAGATTGGTTCCGACAGAGCTTCAGGAATAGCTTCAGTAATTCAGTAATCCATGGATTCTACAAGGGTTTCTCTCACGCAAGACGGTTCCTAAGGAATTCCTATAGGAATACATCCAGTCATTCCTCCAGTAAAATCTTTGCTGGAATTCCTCCTGCAATTTATCCAATGAATCCTCCAAGGATTACTCCAGAGATTCTATCAGGGATTCTTGAAGAGACTTCTCATGGTATTCTTCAGAAATTCTTCAAGAGACTCCTCCAAGGATTCTTCCAGGGTAACCTCTATAGAGATTCTTGCCGAGATGTCCCCATGGATTTCTCCAAGAACTCTTCCTTCTCCAAATATTTCTCCAGAAATTCCTTTGGATTCCTCCAAGGATACTTAGAATGCTACTTCCTAATGTAGTGCTCTTGAAATTCCTTCAGGAATTACTCCGGAGAGTTTTCCAGGATTTATAAGGCTGATACATATATTAGTTTTCTCTTATGTCCGAGACCACTTGGAAGGTGCGAGGGGGGGGGGGGATAAAAATAAATAAGGAACAAAAAAAAAAAAATGAAAATTTTTTTTTTTTATTTTGATTTTTTACGATGGTTGTTAACTTAACTATTAACTTGATATTAACTAACTTAATATTAACTTTTTTCAATCGTCCTCTGGACCATTATTTTACCGGTTTTCAACTTGAAAAATGTAAAAAAACCTAACTGATGCCAAAATAATCATTAACCTTTTTTTTCTCCCCTTCGAAATTTTCGGATTTTTGAAGGGGGGGTGGGGTGAAATAAGAGAAAATTAATATTTGTATCAGCCTAACTGGAGTTTTTTTTAAAGAATTTCACCTCTAGCAGGGCTGGTAGCGGTCAGACAACAAAATAAAATTGACTGTGGTGATCAAAATGATCAAAATAGTGACTTAAAAGCGACTTCACATCTACAAGTATCATTCATAAAAATTCTTAGAAATTAAAAATAAACGCTCTATTTGGACATTGAACTATCTACATATTGGGTGAACTTTGTAGTAATTTAAAATACCCTTCCCTTGGTTATGCGACCTTGCCGCGATGGGAGGGCATAATCCATTAGCCCATATGATGGAAACCAAAGGCGTAACCTGTAGTGGTGGTATCACATTTTGGCATTTTTTGCTTAAAGCCGCGTCATAATTCATATGGCATAGACGCAATAATATCTCGGATGTGATCCAACGGACATTCTGCGTCATTTATAGAATTGATGCCCATTTCAAATAATTAATCTATTCGAAGTGGACATTAATACTATTGGTGACGTTCAATTTGCCTTTTGCTAACCAGAATGATCCGTAGCCACTCTTACTATTAGCTAGCTAGATACATCGTTATCATATACGACGTAGGGAATACTTAGGAACTCTTAGGAAAATGACTAGTAGATTCACTGAGTAGAAATAAGTGGCGACAATCTTATTTTAATATGGTTTTTACATTGCCATAATAAGAAATACCTCTTTTGTAACAGCGGTATAAATAATCTAATTCCAGCTTCATTTTCGCAAAATTTACAAGTAGAAAGTAGGCGTTGTGAAGCATTGCATTTGCCACCAAAAAGTGAATCTTGTAGGAGACTGCAATAGAAGCCTAAGGTAACTTTACTCTTCAATATTCACTATAAAAAATACTATGGAAAGTAAGACGCTGAGATCGATCATTAGGGTACACTTGCTAGTTTCGAAAAATTGTTGAACAGACAAGGAAAGCGACTTTTTGCTTTAAGGATATATGAACGTAATGACCAATAAATACTTTTAACAACAAAAAATGAAATTAACTAGAACTACTACTAAACAGCCTGATTTTGTTAAGACTTGACGACACTTGACATTTAAGACTCTAATCTTACGTAGAAGACAATAGTAATCAGAATAACACTTGAATGACAAATTATTCAAAACCATTTCGACTAGACAGTATTAGTAATGCACTACTATTTCAAACAAATTCTACACTACTATTTCAAACAAATTCTAATGGAGCTGCTGATTTTCATAATGCTTTTCTTTTCTCAGAAGCAAGGGAATATGGGTACTTTTCAAAAACTACCACTTTGTAGTAATTTAAAATATTTCTTAACAATGATCCGGAATAAGGCTAGATTAACTTAAATGACCAATAAGATATTAGCTTAGTATAAGCTATTTCAAATTTCAAATGGAAGAAACATCGTAGTTTACCAAATGAATGAAGTCCGGCAAACAAACTCGTGGTAGAGTTTATAGTGAAATATGATATAATATATATGTATGATTCCTTAGCGCTATCGAGCGTCGGAAGCCCTTTACTTTCGAACGATGGGTGAAGAATACGCTTCAGCAACTTCAATAATTTTAAATAAATCAAAATGTGTGGCCTTTTCATGATTCTTATTCCGGACGCTTCTTCACTTTTGCCTCATATTCCGGACACTTTGAATCGAATTCCGGACAGCTCATGATAATCATTAATGGAACAGTCAAATCATCAATCGAAATCGTTAAACCACCAAAGAGACATCTAAGGTAGTTAGCCATTATAAATTTTCAAAGATATTTATGGGAAAAGTTTACTAAAACGAGCCTTGAAATTGAGAACTTTTGAACAGCAAAACTTGAAACATTTCGCGTGAAATGTTTCCCATA
Source organism: Aedes aegypti (assembly GCF_002204515.2). Taxonomy (NCBI): domain Eukaryota; kingdom Metazoa; phylum Arthropoda; class Insecta; order Diptera; family Culicidae; genus Aedes; species Aedes aegypti. Next base: position 331,215,577 of record NC_035109.1, read on the forward strand.
CAAAGTAGAGTCCCCGGAATTTAAAGCTGTCCGTAATATGAATCAAAAAGGTATTTGAAGTTTTTTTTTTCAAATTTGTGAAATAATTCAAGGGAAAATCCTATGAATCCAATGAATTTTTAGCGGGACATGTGGTTTTCTAGCCGTATTCTATAATATTCCAACGGAATCTTGCTTGTAAAGGCCCAAAAATTGAACGGTGTCAAACATTTAACTGGGAAATAACAGCGGTCCAAACATTTGTTTGACTCTATCAGAATTTTTTAAGCGTCAAACAAAAGTTTGGACTGTCGTCGAATCCTAGTTAAATATTTAACATAGTGTACTACATACTATAGCCAATAACAATTAGAACTATATGCCCAGACAACCAGAAGTCGCAAAAAAGTTCACGTAAAAACTCGTTTATTCATACAAATTACATCAAACCCGCAAATCACGAAGGAAAAAATCGTCAGATTGATGAGTTTCTTCGCATAAAACTTTTTTTTTCTGAGTTCATTTGTACATTTTGTTTCGTCCCGTACATTCGTACAATGTAAGTCGAATCAATCCGTAGCAGCTGTCAAATCAACATTTGTTATCATAAGTTAGGTCGCATAAGGTCACAGATTAGTTCGGAAGACAAATTTTACAGGTCCAGGATCTTATCGTAATGGAAATTTGCTTGACTTCCCTGGGCATAATCATCGCACTTGCCACATGATATACGCATGCGAAAATGGCAACTTTGGCAATGACAGCTCTCAGTTAATATCTATGGAAGTGCTCATTGAACACTAAGCTGAGAAGCAGGATTTGTCGCAGTGAGGATGTGCCAAGAAGAAGAAGAAGAGGAATTAAGTTACAAGTATTGAGGTGATGTGATACTTAGCAATCATCACCATCTTCTACTTCCTGGCATTACGTCTCCACTGAAATAGAGCTTGCTTCTCAGTTTAGTGCTCTAAGAGTCCTTATATATTAACAGTAGAAGCATTAACCTAAGAATGCTAATGTCGCTGCTGTTCGTGTTACCAACATCTAGTTTGCCACAAACTGACAGCGTGAGTACCGGGCATCAAAGTGTCAAATTAATTATAAAAACCAAAACAACGATATGGTATTGAACAAACAATAAAAAAACATAATTTAAGGTAATAATAATTAAAATCAGTTTTGTGAGAACAGCGCCACTAGCGTTCTACTACAAATATTAACTAGGGTAGAAGTACCAATTATGGCTTTAGTACCAATTATGGCAATAGTGGGAACAAAAAGAGATTTTTATTATTGTTTCACTAGACTATAATGGCTTATATTCACAGGAATGATTAAACTATTTGTTTTTGATGATAACTAAACCCTGAAAAGAACATTCGTGCAATAAGCTTCGAAAAATGAACATTTGAAAATTTTGCCTCACATATATGTCACCTTCTTAGCAGTTGGCTAAGAGACCTCCGTTACGAAATGTATGTTTTCATCCGGATAAACTGTTTCAACCGATGAATGTATGTTACCTAGTGAGAACAAATGAATAAATTTAGCTGGTATGCAATCAATTCTACTGTTTTAAGTTGGAAATCGTGTTATTTCCTCTATGTCGATAACTGGTACAAAGAGTGTATGAGAGCCCAATTATGGCAATACTCTGGAAGCGGTTTGTTTACATTTTTTGATCAGTAAAATAAAAGAATTAAAGCTATTTTACGGGTGACTTCCACGACGGGACGGTTCGGTAAGGCATTATCTTCATGTTTTGTACTCAATTACTAAGATTTTTCAATCACACGTTCGAAAACGTTCGCGAGCGGAAGATGCTAATTTCATGATAGAGAGGGGTTTTCAGCGACACTCGATTTTTTGAATTTTCCCTCTATTTTCGTTAAATATTGGCACTGGAAAGGTAATGTGAGATCATTAATGCTGTTTTGTATCATAATTTGCATTTACACTACATTTTGACTTCTTTTTCGAAAATTAATTTTCTCTCATGAACCCATTGCAAAAAATTGATTTAACATCTATTTAACCCAAAATTTTTGGAAAATTTTATGAGCGATATCTTCATTACATATTAGCGTTGCATTATCATTCGCTCTTCATAGCGTTCGAGTTCATTTCGTGCAAATATTCGATAGTCCATAATTGGTACACTTTTATGTCGAATGCTAGGAACGCTATTGCCATAATTGGTACAAAGACAACGCTTTTTGAAATCCATTTTTAGAAGCTTAAGTCAATTTAGTACTAAAACTGTTTAAATCAACAGATTCGCAAGGCTTTAAACTAGTAATTGACACCAAAAAGTCATGCTTGCGTTATAGAAACGCGGTTACAACTTGATTTTTATTACTACTGTTGACATATTGCATCCATAATTGGTACACCTACCCTACTAATTATATTAATTGAGAGCTTCCATGCTACTCTATGCTCTGGGTAGCCAAGAAATTTCCATTTCAAAGTGATCCTGGACCGACTCGGAATCTAACCCTGTCACCCTCAGCATGGCTTTGCTTGCTATCTGCGGACATTACCACAAGGCTAAGAAAGGCCCCTAACCATCGTAGATTAATCTATTTCGCAATCCAAATAAGCCATCTGCATCTAGCCACATAATCCCCTCTTTAACAAGCGGAAACATAACTTTGTCCACATCGCGAGCTAATCACCACTCAACGCCACATTCTTGCGAGCGACTTACATCGTAGAAAAAGCCCATTCCGCGTAAACATCGATTTATTGCGTGCACAAAATAAATTATTTATAATCGTTTTTCTTCTGGTTCCACTCATCCATATCCGTCTTCTCTACTAGCTACGATATCAAGCGCACACAGCTTTTCGATACAGTGCATGGGAAAATCCACTGGCGCTCCTTTCGAGGCAACTTGCCGAGGCCCCGTTTGGCCCCGATGCTTGGCTCGGTAATGATGATGTGTGCATGTCATTATAGAGATGGAGCAGCCCGAGATCGGCCGGTCGGTGATTGGCTTAATACGAAGTTAATAATTCGCCTGGGATCGGGTGAATGCGCGCGTCTTCGATTTGCTTCCAGTCGTGCGTCGCGCGATGTCGGTCTTTGACTTCGGCTACAGTGCAACAACATCGCTCGGAACCATCTTTCACACACTGGCGAGAAGTGTTGCCACGTATTATTCGATTCTCATCTGTTTTAGTTTGAAAACAATCTTGAAAACTCCAAAAATCTATTATGTGCAAACATTTTAGTTTAGTTACTGCTTAAACCAATAAGAACCATTACAAACATTCGCAGCTATTCCAGGCATGTTATTTATTTTCCATTTTACTGAAAATAAGTGAACTGTAAAATAAGTATTTCTTGAGTTTTACGAAAACATAATGGCTTTCCTGTTTTTATATGACCCAAAGCTTTCTCATGAACTCATGTAATATCATAGAATCTTAAAAATCATTTCATCTCAAAACTTTGAGATTTGTGATCACAGATATCTGTAGTCAAGAACAGGAAAAAAAATCTGTTTGATAACAGATAAAACTGGCATCACTGGAGCAGAAACTTGCGCACAGTCACCCAGGTATGCAATTTCGCCGATTAGAGTTTGCGCGCACATGCAAACTCACTGACTTTGCAACCTGTGGCTGTGAGGCGGAGAAGCTGATGATTATAAACGTATTAAAATGCGATTAACTTTTGTGCAACAAATGTTGACGATGGCTCTTTGATGGGTTCGCTCGCCCTGCTCGGTCCACGAAGAGAGATTCGAGTTCGATAATGCGAAAGCGATCATTTCCTCGCTTCAATACAAACACAGTCGTATGGACGGCCGAACAGGTTTGATGAGGTCCTTCTGGGGTCCCGACTTTGGTTGGGGTTCACGCTAAAGTGTTTTTATTGTGTGTAATTCCATCCGGCGAAGTCCTAATTATCCGAGTAATGATCAAAAGTTCATTGACGGTATCTTGTTGAAGGGCACGTGATTATAGTGCTTTCGAGGCCATTGAGGGTATTGGCAGTTGAAATATTCAATCAGAAAAGATTCAATCCTGTATTTTGGAACAGCTTGACATTTGTTCAATGTTCGTCGAGTGTCTAGATTAAGGTCTGAACTGTTTATTGGCAACAATTGAATTTTCATTCATATATACCGTAATCCGGGGTAACATTGATCATTTTTTTTAGTTTTTCTTAATTTTTTCATTTCACAATACAAATGTTACAAGTTAAAATAGACCTGTGCGCCGCCGCGCCACGCCGCCGCCGCCGATCAATTTTGCGTCACGCCGACGCCGCTTGATGTATCGGCGGCGCGCCATACGCCGGTCAAAACAACGCCGCCGAACTTGTGTTTTCACGCCGATTAATAATTCAGCTAGGAAAAATAAATCATTTAAAAAAAGTTCTACCGTAAAACGGGGTAACTTTGATAATGCGGGTAACTTTGATAGTGCGTAACCCACCGCATACTAAATGAAATATAATAATTTCTGTTAATCAGTTAAGCAAAAAGAATGCAAAACTAATGAATATTAGTATGACACTTCATGTAAGAGCGGTTTTCATTTGAATCAAGAACATTTTAGGCTTTTTATACGAATTTAAAAAATTTACACAATTTTAGCATTTTTAAAACGCTTACAAACAATCTGTTCTACGATCACTATTTGATGTAGTTTTGAATAGTTGGCCACTTATCTTTGATAGCCTTGTTATCATAGAACTTGAATACGGCCTCAAATCTCTTAGCGAAAAGCATATTCAGAAACTGGGACCATTTTTGTAATCTAAGTCAGAAATTTCCATATAACGTTGAACGCCTAGAGGTATGCAATGCCCTACAAATGTTCGTTATTCATTCAATTTTGTTCGAATCATACTCCATTATCAAAGTTACCCCAAAAACAGAAAACCAACTTTCGATTATATGAAAAATTATATATCCATTCAAAATGATTCTTTTGACAATTTATCGACTGCAATCGATAGCTAGGATGCCAGTACTTGTTTTAAAAATATAAATTGTTAATCTTTGAAACAGCATGCAAAAATATTCAAGTTTTCTTCGAAAAAACTATCAAAGTTACCCCGTTTTACGGTACTTATTTTTAGGTGGTGTCGTTAATATTTAGGTATATAAGCATTCCACGAACATTTTCTCAGAAAACCATCAAGGGATATTGCTTTGAATTTCTCAATTGATTCCTCTTGGAGATCTTCTTCTTCTTCTTTCTGGCGTTACTTCCCCACTGGGACAGAGCCTGCTTCTCAGCTTAGTGTTCTTATGAGCACTTCCACAGTTATTAACTGAGAGCTTACTATGCCAATGACCATTTTTGCATGCGTATATCGTGTGGCAGGTACGGAGATACTCTATGCCCTGGAAAGTCGAGAAAATTTCCAACCCGAAAAAATCCTCGACTGGTGGGATTCGAACCCACGACCCTCAGCATGGTCTTGCTGAATAGCTGCGCGTTTACCGCTACGGCTATCTGGGTCCCTCTTGGAGATCCTTCAGTCATTTTTCTATGAACTCGATCGAGAATCCTTCTATAGATACCTCGGGAGATACCTCCTGAAATTTCTTCTATTGTCCTGGAATACCTACAAGGATTTATTCATGAACATCTCTCAGATTTCCTGCACAAATAACTAGAGACGGGTCTTCAGAATGCCTTTAAGGCCAGAGATTCTCCCAAGAACGCTTACAGAGATTCCTTCAGCAATTCCTCTACGGATTACCCGCCAGATTCCTCGAAGATAATCATCAGAAATTTCTCCGTTGCCTGGTCAGAAGTTTTAGTCGATATTACTAAAAAAATTGCATCATGAGTATGTCCAGATTTTTTTTCGGGAATGGTTTTATCCGATTTGTTTGTTTTTAGGAAATCCTCTAATAATTTATTTATAAATAGCTTCATAGCTATTCCCAAGACTCTTTGTCATTTAAATAATTTTATTAAGGATTGAATGAATTCATTTAGCGATAAATAATCCATTTTGATTTTTTTTTGTAAAGAATTAATTTAGATATTTTATTTTATTCCTTCTTGAATCTTTTAATTTTTTTTTTAAGATTTTTGTAGGATTTTTTTCAAAAGATTCCCTCATAAATAAGGTCAGGGATTATCCTTGCAGTATCTTTAGAAAATGTAATATAAATTACTGACGAGTTATTTTTTATTTCTGCAGAATATTATTTAGATATATCTCATATTGCAATTGCTTTGTCATATTGTCTATTTCTCACCATAATTAATCAATTATGCTCCATAAAAATATCTACAGGTAAAACATAAAACTTTCTTACTGTTTATGTCAAATCAGAACAATAAAACAATATGAAAACACCATAAAAAATAAAATAAATTAAACTTATGTTGCCACTGTGCGAAAGTTCGCCACCCGCCATTAGGTTTATGTTTTTTTTTTTCATTTTTTAAGCAGAACTAGCAATAACTGGGATTTTTTTTATTTCATCCTACGAATATCCATGATGCAGCTAGATGATGCTTATGGTCCCTTTGGGATGGTACACAAATTATGTCACGCTAAATTTCAACTTTTTCGACCACCTCCCCCCCCCACCCCCCCTTTGTCACACTTTTTGTATGGGTCCTCCGAAAATTTTGTAAGGCTTGTCACGCTCGGCTCGACCCCCTCCCCCCTTGGAGCGTGACGTAATTTGTGCATGACCCCTTCTTTAATATTTAAGCGAAATGACAATTTGTTCTAAAAATATTTTTTTTTGTAAAGCAATCATATTGATCTGAATATTTTTGTTTTTTTTTTCTTTTCATTAGTAGGTACAATATAGCAGAAATTGTTAGAAAATGTTATGTGTTACCGGTTGTAAGGGTCAGTTTAACTTTATTGTAGACAATTTCTACCGTCTTCAGCACATTGGCTGTACAGACTGAACGATCACTAACATTAGGCAACGGACAACACGAAATACCCAGTAGCCCAGCGATGAATTTTTTGTTTGATGAAAAGTTTCCGCCGACTGGAGCGGGAATCGAACCTACACCTCGTGGCACAATACGCCTAGACGACTGACGCCGCTAACCGCAAGGCCACGAAGAGTAAATTGAAAAAAAAAATATTGGTATTTAGTTAAATGTTTTATAGATAAAAATCATTTTATGGTGCGTTTTTATTTTAAAACAGTTTTTCTGAGTATTTTTGAGAAATAAATAAATAAGAATTTTTTTTTAAATCCTATCTATTTCACTTTTTGCAATTAAACCAGAGTATCTTTCATAAGTCAATCAATTAATTCCGTGAACCGATTAGTTGACTCGCTTTACTGCCCATAACTGCATAATTGTAACATTCAGATTTTTTTCAGAGACATTTCGATATATTATTTTGGGTACACCACCATCTCAATATTTTCCCAAATTTCTCAGAAATTGTTCAATGCGTTCCTTTAGAGATTCTTAAAAAAATCTCAGAGGACTCCGCATTGAATCCCCTAAGGTATGCATCCCAAAACTTCAGTTATACTTCCAATAATGCTCACAACCAGGGATTCCAAATCAACTTATCAAAAATCAGGAAGATGTTGAAAAATTTGTCTGGAAAAGTCTGGATTGTTTATGTCGTATGCGGAGAACCTTACAAATTATTTTCTAAACCTTACAAATTATTTTAAAATTTTATCCGGATCTTTCCGAATTTTGTAAAATGGGGCCTCAAAAATCTGGAATATTCCAGACAAATCTGGAAGGTTGGCAACGCTGCTCACAACAGCTCACAAGTGTTTCTGGCTTTTTTCATATTTTTCTAGGGAATCATCCAATGATTTCTCCAGAAGTTCTTCCAAGGAAGTCTTACACACTTAAATACGATAATCTACCACGGTAAACGGATTTGCCGAGAACCCTACAGCTGATATCTCGGTTATTATTTGCCGAATTTATCGAAATCTCGGTAGAATAAGTATCAAGATTCGGTATTGAAAATTACCAAAATCTCTGCTGTTCGGTTCTCGGCTTAACGGTTTGCTGAGGTCGGTGAAATAATTTAAGTGTGTATGTGAATTTCTCCCAATACTTTTACTAGATTTATTAGCAAGCACTTGATTTTACCATAAGATCTTCGAACATCCCTGCTAGAATACTTCGAATAATTTCTCCAACCGTACTGGAAAAGTTTCTCCAAATATTCTTCTTACATAATTCTTCAATTAAGGACGAATTTTCCTAAATATTCCTGGGAATGTTTTTCTGATTCTTTAATATTTTTTTCAAAAAATCTTCTAGCAACTATTTCTAGATTTTGTTTAGATATTATTAAAAAGTAGTTATAAATTCCGAAATAATCGTGGTGATTTCTTTGGATTTAGTTCCCGCTCTATTCTGCAAATATTTCATCAGACTTCCATCATTCATGCTTCTAAGAATATTTTCATTAGTTCCTTTCATGAAAACTTCCACACAAAGTTTTGCAAGAACAATTTAGAGCTAAAACTGCCGTAGCGTTAAACGCACAACTATTCAGCTTGATCATGCTAAGTGCTGGTGTAGAGTTCAAATCATGAAACTGGAGTATTTTTTCATAATTTTCTCGACCTTCCAAAGCATAGAGTATCTTCATGCTTGCTAGACGAAACACAAAAATGGTCAAAACTGAGGAAATGGTAATAAGGACACTGAACTGAAGAGAAGGCTCTGATTCAGAAGAGGTCTAACGCGAAAAAAAAAGGAAATTTACAAACAATTTGATCTTTAATTTTCTCCACGCTGATGCACGCCGCCGTCGCCGCCGCCGAATCATGTTCACGGCGTGACGCCGGTGACGCCGCCGCCGCCGGCACAAAAACGCTCTCACGCCGCCGCCAATCAAAAATATTTCGGCGCACAGGTCTAATGTCAAAATTGACATAAATAATTATAGGCCTTTGCATGTCACAGGTTCTTGCTTGCATTTGTTTACATCGGTGGAGGACCGATGCATACACGGAACTGTCCTTTCCATGCTCCGAGGTCAGCTGATTTGAAACATCTCGTGTAAAAGCCTATACAAACTCCATCACATGTTCCATCCCGCCGATCTCCGACGTGTGCATCCTAGTCTCAGTAAGATCTGAAATTTGCACGTTATTAACTGGTAAAAAATTAACCTTATATAAAAATTGACAAGTAAATGAATGGCAAGTTTACCCACTTCTCCATGCCTATTCTTCACTTCACACAGTATCTGTCGCTTCCAAAAATTTCCCATCGTCGGAAAGTCGGAACCGGGCCAGCTGCCAATCAGCATAATCAAACACGACGATGATGGCCCCCGTCAGCTTTGATCTGAAAGCGCCACCGTCACTTCTCCGGGGCTACCTTCCCACAAAAACATTTGCAATTCCGTCACCCGATGCACCCGTCGTGTCGTCTATCCTCACCTGATTCCGAAGCCGAGTATAGAGATGTCTCTGTCAAAAATCGTTCGATGATGGCTTGACCTCGGCTCACCCTTTCTTTCTCGAACGTCCCATTGCCATAACCATAAACAATCGGTAAGGGCTTCCGTTTGCAGCGCCAGCAGGAGCGGTCTTTGCCTAACCACGCGAAGGTAAGATTGTTCATTCAGATGTCAATAAATTTAATAAAAATATTGTAAAAAGTATCAACATATTGAAAAACAATTGCAGCCGCTTCTGGGTTTTGCTGCGGCCAGTTCGCAGAGAGCGGTACAAATTTATTCAGTAGCCTTTTAGTGACTTTATTTGTTCCGCGCGGCTGTTCGAAAGACCCGCTCGGATCCCACGGGATCATCCTTTCTTCCTGCTGCCGTTGCTGTTGATTGTATTCACTTAGCATAATGGCAGTTCCGCTCGCTCGGCCCGGGTCTTGGTCCGACACAGTCATGAGTGTAGCCACGACTTCCAATAAGGAGGGGAACGTCCTAGAAGACATTGATGGTCAGTTTCTGAAAACTACTAGTTGGCACCCTCCGCATTTTGTTTGTGTGGTTAACTAATTATACTAAACATTTGTATGCGAAATTACCATATGAATGATGTTATCCTTCTCCTTCTATTACAGTTGGGAAAATTGGAGTGCAAAATGCGACATTAATTCTGTTTCTCGACAAAGATAACGGATCCGTTAAAAATTATGTAAGAATTTAAAAAATGTTTGAAGATTTGTAATGTAGACTCCCAAAAAAAATAACTGCTTTATTTAAGGTATCCACATAGAATCCTCTAAAATTTTCAAACTATTTTAAATACAAAAACCTCTAAGCACCTGCCAAAAGCATTGATGAAATTACTTCATGACATGTTCATAAATCAATGATGAATTATAGAATTTTCTGAGGATTGCACAAAATACTTGTTACAAAAAGAATCCATCAATAACTCACCAATAGATACTACATGGTATTTTAGGATAAGCTCCTACCATTTTCCCAGACAACCAGTAGGCGGATTATAATTTCCTCATCAGATACCTTTCCTGTAAATTTTCGCAGGAAATTTTTCAGGAAATGCTCCCTATAATACATTTAAGCGTTTGTCCGAAGATACCTCTGAGAACATCTTTGATAATTCGTTTACGGTCTTTTTGGATCATTTCAGGAGAACGTTAATAATTATCATCCATAATATTCAATAAATTGAGGTTTTTTAATATTATTTTTTAACTGACGCATCAAACTGTCGTGTGATTGATTAGTGGTTCTTACGGAACAGATTTTTCAAAGAAATGTGAAATGTGACTTCGCTGGATGATTTCGATCGGTTTTCGATGGCTTGCTCACTTCAATCGGAGGAAGTTGCCTTGGCTTGAGTCAGCCTTAATATCCGGATATTACCGACGCAGTAAAAACCTGGAGTTTTCGACACGTGAAAATGAAGTTTCTCCTAGTTTAAGCGTCGGAGGTTGGGTAAGATGCGCTGTCCAGTTCACGGAAGCAAACGAAACACTGCAAAATTGTTCGCCCAGAAACGGAACATTTTGTCTCAACTTGCCACCGTTCATTGCTTCAAATGCAACATTCAACCACTGGAGGTAACATAGCGGGATTCACTTTTCAAACGTTGGTACCTACACAACTGAAATTTGATGAGATTGTTTCAAATCATCTTTATTCTAATATTTGATCACTTGCACACATGGCTCATATTTGCTGAGTTAAACCATTATTCCCATTATTCTTCATTTATTTATTGTAGTTATCCTGTATACCATGATGTTTCAAATTATGTTTGTTATTTCGAAAATTTATTATAAAAGTAACAGCAAACTGTTTCGGTGTTTTTATAACGCGAAAGGGGCGAAATAAGTTTTCATCTCGTTTCGGAGAGCGAGTGAAGGCGCTTAAGCCAAGGCTCTAGAGCCAGGACATGAGGAGGAAATACCTGTGTTCCATCCCAGGAGAAGCTACAACAATGGAGTGTGCATTACCTTTTTTAGCCTTTTGCAATGGTTTCAATCGTACCTCATCGATCGTTGATTTGGGAGACTGTCGGTTGCCTACTTTTGCGGTCACATCTGGAACCTCTCAGGGAAGTCACCTGGGACCTCTGTTATTCCTGATTTACTTCAACGATGTCAACCTGGTGATCAAAGGACCACGGCTTTCTTACGCAGATGACTTGAAGCTCTTTCTTCGAATCCACTCAACTGATGACTGTAGATTTCTTCAACTTCAGCTGAAGGCTTTTGCCGACTGGTGCCATTTAAACCAGATGAATGTTAACCTTTTGAAATGCTCGGTGATATCGTTCTCACGCAAAAAAGACACAATTGTCCATAAGTTTGCCTTATTTGGTCAAGACATAGAGCGTGTTAACCAAATTAAGGACCTGGGAGAGATCTTGGATATCCAACTCTCCTTTAAGCAGCACATCTCGTTCGTTGACAAAGCTTCCAAAATTCTAGGGCGTATCTTTATCTTATTCTTTCATTTTTCATTTCTCGGATATCTACTGTCTTAAATCGCTCTACTGCTCCCTGTCTCGTTCCGTCTTAGAGTACTGCTCGGTAGTTTGGACGCCTCACTACAACAGTGGAGTTGGGAGAGTTGAATCCGGTCCAAGGAGATGTTTGAGATTTGCCCTACGATGAGTACCGTGGTCGGATCCCTATCGGCTACCAAGCTATGAAAGCCGTTGCCAACTTATTCGCCTGGAACCCCTGTCCGTCTGCAGAGATACAGCTAGAGCTTTGTTTATTGACGATATTCTGCAAGGACATATAGATTGCCCTGCCCTGCTGGATCAAGTCAACATAAATGTGCAGCCCCGAGCCCTTCGGAATAACGTGACGCTGAGATTACCTCTTCAACGACCTAATTATAGCATGTTTGGCGCTATTTACGGTCTGCAGAGGCTTTTCAATAGAGTTGCTGCTCTCTTCGATTTCAACTTGTCTCGCGAACTACTTCGACGAAGATTCAGTTCGGTTTTTAATAGATCGTATAAATGACAATTTTTAATATGTTAAGTTTTATGGTGAAGATGAATCGAAGCCAAACCTCAAATTTTCAAGAGCACGGATCTGGAGAACCAAACGGGTGTTCGGTTCTCCAGATCCGTGCTCTTGAAAATTTGAGGTTTGGCTTCGTTTCATCTTCACCTTAAGATGACATCATCGGGGTACAAATAAACAAATGTGGGAATATTAGTAACGCGTCTCCCAACGATCTTACCTATAACCCTGAATCGAAACGGTTGGTACGGTAGTACCCATTTCTTCCTTCTTTTAATTGAAACGAATGTTATTCATTCGTGAATAACCTGATCATCGTAAATTTTTCAGTTGTTTTCAATCCCAAAGTCTGCAAAGCGGGCCTGACCATTTTAACATTTTAATAATATCACTGATATTCTACAAATATATCCTAGGTATTTCCAGAATTCTTTCCAATATTGGCTGTGTAAGCGCTTAGATAAGATTGGGTTAAGGTCTTTTTGGATCATTTAAGTTTTCCCCAGTAACTTTTACAGTAATTTCGATACTTCTCTCAGATAAATTTAACTCCTCCAAAAATTCATTCAATTTCTCGAGTGGTAACTTTAAGAACTCTTCCATTAGCATAGAGGACCGTGCAGTTCGTAGTTGTTACTTCGTGATTGATCAGAATAATCTTAGTTGCATAGATATTCAATGGGACTTGGGTTTAGCTTTCCATTCTCAAGGCGCATAAATCGAGAGCTCAAAATGTCAAACTCCATAACGGTGCCGGCTAAGTTCTCACGGTCATAGCGGAAGATAAGGAATTTTAGTTAGGCAGCCATTTAGATTTTTAGACCATTTTTCATGGAAAGGAGATTAAATTAGTGGGATAAGATAAGAGTCTGGGAGTCACTTACGGTTGGAGATGCGATCCATGATGCACGCCTAACCAGATTTGCGACATAATTCGATTTAACCAGTGTTCATCGCTCATTCCCTGCACGAACAAGAGACGCAAACGAAGATCAAACACTACTCGGTTACTCTACGAACTCCTTCAAAACACTAACAGTAATTTGCTGAGAAAGTCTTCTTGAGATTCCCTTAAGCATATTTTCAGGAAGTCCATCAAAAGTTTCGAAATTAATTATCTCAAGAGCTCATAGAAATTTCACAATACAGTAGAGTTACTGATGCAACATTTTATGGAATCCAATATTTTGAGAAATTTCCTTCTTTGTATTTTTATAAAAATGTCTCATTTAAATCTCTGTGGGATCCTTTTAAACTAAAACTTGAAATCTTAGAGAACTTACTGGATTAATTTAGATGAAATTTCAAAAACCTATAAAAATACTTGTTGGTGAATAAAACCAAACAAAATCTTTTGAACGAATTTCTGGGTCAGTTTCCAGAACAAACAAAAACTTGAATTGCGTTGCGTAGTAACGTAGTACTTTGTAGATTGCATACTGAGAACTGTCATGTCAGTGTTACTTTACAATTCAATTATTAATCCAATTGCTTATGGACAACTATTTTGAAACGAATAGTTGTCAAATCGGAAGTCAGTGGTGTAAAGACGTGACAATTGCCTTTGCCGGCCACGTCCATCTTCTCTGTTACGAGGAAAGGATAGGGTGATGATGATATGACACCTCTACCCCCCCACCGAAATACCCTCGAAGATGACAAGGATTTGGATGATGAGAAGGATAATGGTCTAGGGTTCACTATAAGCGAGTGAAGCGATTACAAATTTAGTGTATACGTAAAAAGCTCGTTTCAAAATTAACCAAAAATTGAAGGAAATATAACAATATGAGCTCCCAAAATCTCTATAATAATTTCTTGGTGTACTTCTTTAGGAAAACTTCATGAAAAATCGTAGATAGAATTTTTGGGAAAACTTCCAACGCGATTGGAGTGAAGCCCTTAGAGAAAATCCTGCATAAACAACTGAAGAATTTCTGAGACGTTATGCCTCGAGTATTTCCCATTAAAGTAACTTGTACTTAAATCTAGAGAGGGCTTAACACATTCGATCGAAAAATCTTCTAAGCAAAGCGCATACGTAGCCTGAGAGTTCGAATTGTCTAATGGATTGAACTTTTCCTAGGAAGAGAAGGGGGTCTTAGACTGCTCTAGACCATCCTCCCGTTTTCACGTCAATGGTATTTCCTGAATGCATCCTAGAGGATACAACTGCAAAAATATTCAAAATGAAACTCTTTAAAAATGCAACTTAATGCAAAATATAGCAGAAACAGTTCGTGGTGAAGTTAAATAAGTAATTTATTAAAATTGTCTAGAAAAATTCCTAAGAGTAATTTAATTAGGAGCATTTTAAATACGCAGCACAAAAAATCTTAGATTTACACGTCACGTACTTATTTGAGCTTTAATCATTTAAAACCATTTTTTTATGAATTAATCAACGATTTATCCTACAAACAAAGCTATTACAGTCAAAAATAGTAGCAAATTGCCGTTTTTCCACATAAAATGCTTAAGTTTGAGGCTCTATATCTCAGCTTATGCCACCCAGAATTGGCTGAAATTTTGATGACAAATTACATATAACTTAAAAATGTTCTTGACAAAAAGTTGTTCAAAGACAGAAATAAGTAATAAAGGGATTTTTTTTATTTAATTCAGAAACACTAAGTTTTGGATGATTGGTTTGTTCGGTAAAATTATGTATTTCCATGAGTAACGAAAATTCGTAGAACACACCGACCACTCATAGCTTCACGTTTTTCAATCTGATGAAAAAAATCTATAGGTCATCAAAATTTCAGTCAATTCCGACTAGCAGAAGCTGAGATATGGATTCCCAAACATGGGATTATTTTATGGAAAAACGGCATTTGGTTTCCCTAAATATTGAAAGTAAATCATCTTCTCTTGAACCGCTCGACTGACATGATTAGTTGTTGAAATGCATATGAAATGACTGTCAAACCATTCATGTGCATTATTTTTCGCAGAATACCCAGCATAAAATAGTATAAACCGAGCATTTTTGTGTGCAATTTCACTTTCAAGATGCTAGAAAGCATGCAATACTGGCAAGTGTTGAATGCAAGATCATAAAATGTTTCAGTTTTACTCAATATTGTAAGCATTTTTAAGTGCAATGAGGCAGTTTACATTATTTAACACTAAGTTATAATTCGTTTTACATGACAATCATAAAAGTTCACGTGTCATGTAAATTAAAGATTTTTTTGCATTTTGATTCTTGATTGTGTTTCATGAGAAATCCTTGCCCAGAAAAATTCTAAGTGATATTATTGGTTAAAACTATCAAAAACTCCTGTAGGAATACTCCACAAATTTTCGGAAGAATTTCTGATAGAGTGGGATTCCGATTTGGGCATGCTCCATTTTTGGCACCACCCCGATTTTGGCAACAAAAAAGATCCGTTTTTGGTAACATTTTAAAATTCTATCAAAATTGTTATTATTTTTTTTTTGTTGAAGGGCCAACGTGTTTTTTCTTTCAGTCATTTAAATTTAAATGAGCTGGTCAGCTTCACGCCGACTGCATTCCAGGGTTCCATCTTAATCGATATTTCTTAAAATCGCTACAGCCGCTGGTTCTCCCATACGCGATTATTCATTTGGGATGGTCTTTTGTTCGCACCATTTCATGAAGTCATTAATCCTTATAAGTATCTTGATTAAAAAGCCATCATTTTTTCTCAGGCATTCATACTTTGTAACCAGCCCAATTCAGTATGTCGTCAAATAATACTCTTTATAAAAATCATTCGTCCATTCTTCACAACACAAGCACTGATACAATATCAACCAAAAGTCTATGTCACATTTAACAAATAGAGTCTTGAAAGTAGCTAGCGGAATGGATGACCCACCAGCTTCTTTCTAGTAATCAAGATTGCAAATCTTATGTGACGAAACGAACGTATAAAAGAAAAATGTCAAATGAATTCAGCTGACCACGATGGTGTCGCACAGTGATTCCCTTCCAGACAAAATTGGGAAAAAATTTAAATAGTTTTGAAATAGATTTCTCATATTCTAATGAAGTTTCTCTACTCTGATGGACCAGATTGTGCATTTTTTTTAAACAATTTATCATGAACGCATGGCTAACCCATTTTTGGATGATTTTTATATATCAAATTTTTATGTTACCAGCATATGGTATTGGCTTCGTCAAGCTATGTGGCTCTTGAGCCCTACTTGTTAATGGTTTGGAAATGATATCGTTTAGTATCGTTATATTAGTGTCTCATTCAATGCTTTCAAGCAAACATGCCTTTTTATTGACAACCAAACATAAGTATGGATGTAATCATAATATATGACCATACTCAGTATTGACACATTCAATCGTGCTAGTCTAACCATAGAAAACCTATGTTGTGGAAGTTTGCGCAAGATGAGGTTAAGATTTATCGAAAGTTGAAAGAAAAATCTTCAAATTAAGACTAGTGTGTTATATATTCTTGAAGGACACCTACAAGTTAATGCTACCAGTGAACGATTTGCCCTTTGAAGGAAGCACCACGCTAGGGTTGTAGGACATTTCCCAGAAAGTCAAACCCCAGAACGACATTCCCCAGAATGACGTTCCCCAGAAACCCATTCCCCAGAATGGGACATTCCCCAGAAAACCATTCCCCAGAATAGGACATTCCCCAGAATGGGTTTTATACGTTTGTAAAGAGTGGAAAAAAATGGTAGTTTAGTTTTTTTGTCGTTAAGAAATGTACCTACTGAAAGGATTCGAATTACCAGAAGCTTCGTATTCCGGACACAGATGTCAATTCACCCAAAATATTATTTTGTCAAATTCATTATTATGGATCTCAAGCGGATAAAAACGGAATTGAGTTGAAAAATCTTTTGAACGGCGATTGTTTGCTTCCTTTTTCTCAGGCAAACCATCTAAGCTGCCGTCCATAAATCACTTGGTCTTCTATGGAAGGGGGGGGGGGCCTGCCCTACAAATTTCAAAAAGTTTGTACGGTCAAAAAATCACGAAGGGGGAAAGAGGTGGTTTTGTGGCTAAGTGGTTCATCGGCAGACCCAACCATAATCTTAGGAGGAAAATGCTGTTTAAAAATTTCCTTAATTGTGTCTTAATTAATTTCATAATTGTGCTACTGTCGTTTCCCTGAATATCATTTCCCTGAATGCCACCTCTCCGAATGACCCGTTTCCCCGAATAGTGATGCAGTTCAAACAGGTGCAAGAATAGTCTTTAAGGACTGGGTGCTGAACTAGAATGAATGATTAGCAATTAAAAGAAGAAGATAATATAGATTTGAACGTCATCCTCGACTAAATATATCTTGCCAAAAATGCCAATGATGGTGAAACTCGAAAGAACCGCCAATCAAGTGAAGAAGGATGCATATTAGATGACCGGTTCGTTATCACCTCGAAACACAAAAAGTTATGATAATAATAAGAGCTAAAAACTTTTCGGAAACTGGGCTATTCGGGGAAACGGGTTGTTCGGGGCACTGGCATTCTGGGAACTGGCGTTCGGGGAAACGACATTTGGGAAACCGACATTCGAGGAAAAGTAGCTAAACCGTTTAACATAAGCTGTTCCTACATATGCCATACTGTGTTTTATGATCAAACTTGATCCAAGCTATTGTTTTTTTGTTTTCATAGTTATTCTTCCTTCTTTTAAAATTGGCTGTTCTTTCTAATTGTACTTTCAAAGGGAGATTGGTGTAGTGTAATATGTCACAAAGTAAATTAATGGAATTTGTTTTTCGGCTTTCATGGCATATTCTCCCTTCTTTTGAACATATGCTGTTCTTCCTAGGTTTATTGTTTAAATAATTAAGGATGGTACACATATTATGTCACGCTAAATTTTAACTTTTTCGACGAGAAAATCGTCAAAAAATATAAAAATCGTCGAAATGTTTCGAATTACATTTCCGACCATGGGTAGATAATTTTAAAGAATTTTTGATTTAAAGATTCTCCATTCAATAAATTAAAGACTGCAACAAACCGAAACTCCTACCGTTAAAAATAAAAAAAAAAACAATACGAAAATGTTTTACCTATGAAAATTATGGTTTTCCTCGAATTTTCCAATTAGATGCATTCACTATTTACTATTTACCATTTTCCTGGATTTGAACACCTCAAAGATCTCTTGTTATTTTTTTTTCTGGGGAATGTCCCATTCTGGGGAATGGTTTTCTGGGGAATGTCCCATTCTGGGGAATGGATTTCTGGGGAATGTCCAATTCTGGGGAATGGCGTTCTGGGGAATGTCGTTCTGGGGAACGTCATTCTGGGAAATGTCGTACAATCCCACGCTAGACAACGGACTAACATGCAACACCCTGTGGTACAGCCGAAAATAGAGATGGGCAAAAATAATGCTCTTTTTTGGCGTGAGTCGGTTCATTTGATCAGCACGGATCAGATTAAAAGTGACCCGGAAAAAATGAACCATTTTTTCCCCTATTCTACTTCGTTTGTTCTCGGCTTTATTATAACGCTTGGCACGTATATTGCTATGCGCGCCACTCCACACATGCTAGCAAAGTGTTTTCTGCTGCACCGTGCTTTCTGCGTTCTCAGCATAGACAGACAAATTTGCCCCGCCCACTTGAATACAGGAAAATAGAGATAAAGAGAAAAAGTGCCCACTGGAATGGCAAGCACATTATTTTGCTTCTTCCTTAAAGGCGATTGCGGAACGGCAACGGAAAGCGGAACCGGTTCGCCAGCATGAATCACACCGTCCTTACTGTGCTGTCAACGAACGAAACTGAACCAAGTCTGAGTCGACAAGCATGCTTTAGGTCATGCTGGCGAACCGGTTCTGCTTTTCGTTACCGTTCCGCAATCCAGGGCTGTCCATTTTCAATTCATTGAAAGCATTTTCAGTCCCCAACTGACTGACTCAAGCTTCCCTTTCGATTGAAACTCTACAGTTTCGTTTCAATCCGACAAACATTTCCTTTCATCGCAGCATGCGTAGTCTTTCATTTCTTTCGTGCTGCCTGCGCGTCGCGCTTCATTTATCAGAGCCTCACCGCAGCGAGCTGGTCTTTCAATCGGTAGTCTTTAGCTTTAGGAGCTGATTAATTCAAATGAACGACGTGGTGGCCCGCATACTTTCTCTGTCTTAATTTATTACTCAACAAGTTATATACATTACTTTTGCAAAAAATATGTAAAATCCAATTTGAATTATTTTGATAGATTTCCATGAAATCAAATGAAACGAAATTCTTACTCTTTCATTCCACTTTTCTTGTTCGATGCTTTCAATAAGGTAACGAAACGAATGAGTGGCGAAAGAAGAACGAAGCGACGCAGTTGTTCGTCACCATCGAGACGACGCAGCCAAGCCTTCGTGTTTCACAAAATGCTTTCGAAAATGCACAGCCCTGCCGCAATCATTGCGTTTGGGCCTTAATGATAGGGGAAATCGGCCGAGTGTAGAGTGAGCTTCTGGGGCAGAGTTTCACAATATCAGTCATATCAACTGATGGCTGATGGCCTAAATTTATCAATATCACTATCGAGCTATCAATATCATTATGATTTGGCAACCAACAGCAGTGAAGCGACATCGCCCTCTAGATCATAATCACTGCAGAATGAGTGATCACGTGGTAATTATCCAAGCTATTGATGTTTTTCGGTGACCAACAAATAGTTACCATCCGTTCACAGCACTGCCAAAAATATTGTACAGATAAGTTGCCGTTTTATTAGCTCAATTTAAAACTCAACTTAATCTTTCAATGATATGCATATTCTATCACCATCAGAGCACTGGTGATGGAAAAGCCAGCATGATGTTCATGGTGTACAGAATGATCTTGTTGTATCGCAGTCGGCCAGTCAAAATCAGCAAATTTTAAGCCTTGATATTGACAGCGAGCAACTCTGTTCTGGGTAAGAATATACGAAGAATGAGAGAGAGAAAGATACGAAAGGAACGACGCATGTCGCGCAACAAGGAGAGAACCGCTCTTTTCCTTTCGCTCGGTTCAGTTCGCTCTTCTTTTGCGATCCGCTGAGTCACTGAACCGTTCGGAAGATCTGGTTCACTAAAATGAGCGATTCGGATCGGATCCGTTCAGTGAAATGCCCATCTCTAGCCGAAAAGTTTTCTGGACTGAAGGAATCGAACCCACACTACCTGTCACCTTGAATTCCATTTAGTTTTCCCCATATATTTTACCAGGGGGTAAAAAACATAACCACGTCGTTCATGTTCTTCAAAATTCTCAAAAAAAAAAAAACATTTCCACACAATATTTATGAAATCTTGGAAAAATACTACTCCAATATCGTATAAAAATACAAAAATATTTTGGGAATGAATGGTGAAAGTAAATTTTTCGACTCCGCCTCTTCTATTTTCGTAATAGCATCTGCTTTCACTGTATGTGTGTCACATTTGACAAGCAAGATTATATTATTCTTGTAGTCCATGATTAGAATTCCCGAAATCTATGCAAGATTTATGAAAATGTCATCGTGTCTGACGACATTCATTCTACAGTGTGAGAAGTGATGGTAGCGGATGAGTATAGGGAACTCAATTGACTGATGACCATGGTAGCAAAACTCACGTCGCGTACAATGTCGAATGTTTACAGCCTTGGATATTATGCCTCAAGTATTTCTTGAGCGCATTCTGAAAGATAAATCTGTTAAAACATTCAAGAGAAATTCAACTTGTTAAAGAGTATGTTAGAAAAAGCTTTTGGAGAAATTAAAAAAGTAATATAGAAAAAGCAATAATTTTCGACCTACAAGAATTTTGTGCCAATTTTTGGATTTTCATGCAAAGTAGGTCGAAATCGTATGAATGGGCCGAAAATTAGTTCTGGGTCGAAAATTGGTGCTCTTCCACTAACATTAAATTTTTCAGACAAATTACTAGGAAAAAAGCCTATGATCATTCTCAGAGTAATTGAAGAATATAAATAGAAAAACTTGGATTTATTCTTGGTGTTCCAGAAAGTGGTGGTATTCCTGCATGGATACTCCACATTTTTTAGAAGGATTTCTGATCTTTCAGGATTTCTTGCAAACTGCTCTGATTAACCTGTTGCATTTGATTTTTTTAACAGAACATGGGAGATGGGGGCAAAGACCTTCATCTGGCTCCGCCCATGGGCACAGCGGCTTAGCGGCTACCACCGTTGAAAGGAAGCATAAATCCATACCTTGGTCGGGGAAGGGGCGTAATAAATTTTTGACGTTTCTGACCGGTGGGGGTTTAGTGTGGGCCCGTCTTGGAGCTCAGGACAAGGTGCGTTGTGTCGCGGGGTTGGAAAAGAACACAAAATGTTGCACATTTTTACACGCTTCTGGGCGTGCGAAGACGCAAGGATATATGGGCCTATTGTTTGCCGATGGGGCACTAGAGTGCTTCCGAAGGTGTCCATTTTCGTGCTTTGAGGTGGAGACGGCTTCTCGTGGAGTGAGGGGTTTGAGAGGGGAGTGTTCGGTTATTGTTGTTTGACGCGGAGGTCAGTCGGCTTGCGGCAGCTGTCCACTCGGAGATGGATCACATATCGAACCACTTTCGACTGGTGGAATTCGATTAGCGATTGTGTCGAATGGATAGGGGCTATGGACGCTAAATATAATATTAAGACGTTCTAGATGGAACGAGTTTGGAGTATCTGGTTTGCCGCTACGGTTTTAATATACTTGTCCTTTATTTTGTTTAACGAAACTAGACAGATATTTATAGTCAGACAAAAAATATGACTAAAAAATCTGAGGAAGCCTTAATACCCGTGTCGAAACGTCGGACGTTCAGAGAATCAGAGATTCAGAACTTTGGCTATTCAGATATTCAAAGATTCAAATATTTTAAAGGTATTTGTTATGGCTCTTAGGGTGCTACAAGCCTCGACTTTCATCAGGACATTTTCGGCAGATTTTTGCTCATATAATTCAGAAAATTAAAACTTCAATCTAACGGAATCTACAATTCTTCTTTCTCCCATTTCCAGTTGGTCTCTCGCCGAACCTGCCCTCGCCCGGAACCGTACCACCCTCGTCGACGAACCTATTTGGGGCTGCAGCGGCAGCGGCCGCCGCCGCCGGTCATCCCGGCGCCAACGCGCAAACCCTCGCCGGCCTAATGTCCCAACATCGGCTCCTGGAACTGTCCCGATTCGGGCTGCGGGGCTACGATCTGGCGCAGCATATGCTCACCCAGCAGGGTGCCGTGTCCAAACTGCTCGGTAAGTGTGACATACAACAGTGAACTCTAGACTAATATTTGAAAACGGTGTATGTTGGTAATGTGAACAAAAATCAATTGTGTTGGACAGAAAAGAATTTTGTGTGGAAAAATACCACAAAATTAAAATTTTGCAAACTTTAATTATTATGAGGTACTATGGGAACTCTAACTTTAAGGTGAAGATGAATCGAAGCCAAAGTTCAAATTTCCAAGAGCACGGATCTGGAAAACCAAACATCCATTTAAGCTGAAAACTTAATCGATTGGTCACTAGCTGGTGGTGACCAATCGATAAGGTTTTCAGCTTAAACGGATGTTTGGTTCTCCAGATCCGTGCTCTTGGGAATTTGAACTTTGGCTTCGATTCATATTCACCTTAATGTTGATTTTCACCGTTCCTGTATTTTATTTCATAGAGTATTTTCAAATGTTAGTTCAGAACTGAATTGAAATTGATCCATCCGGCCCATCTGTTGCGGGTTCTCGGTTTCTCCCGATATCTGGTGCTGGTGGCGCATAATTATTCTATTACCTATAGCAATGCATCGCTTCCGTGGATACCGTTTCTGAGTGGC
This sequence comes from Aedes aegypti, assembly GCF_002204515.2. NCBI lineage: Eukaryota > Metazoa > Arthropoda > Insecta > Diptera > Culicidae > Aedes > Aedes aegypti. Next base: position 331,238,754 of record NC_035109.1, read on the forward strand.
AGTTGTCGTGCCCCGGAGAAGAAGGAGGAGTCAACCTCAAACTTCTTTCGGAGCTGTTACCGTAAATAGTAGCTTTAATAAAATAAGAAATTTTGTGTTTCATCTGTCCTATAATTAAGTGCGGAGCCGAATGTTTTGTGCTGAAGTGGACTATCATTAGCTCCATCAAATGGCGTTATGGTTGACGAGTAGTGACTAGTGATAGAGGCGGAAGGGTATGAGGCGACCAAAGGCAGATGATGGTGATGATACCTTGCATTGTATGCAAACACGGCAGCATTTGTGGCGAAACCGTTTGCAGGGCTGGTAGCAGATTAATCTTTGGATACTTGGTCACTATTTCAATGCAAGTCTTTAAAAAGGAAGGATTCTTAATTCTCATTTTGAGCAGTCACTAAAGTCACCTTTTTATTTTTCTTTCCTGTAGGGAAACCTGTTTTAAATTCTTGAGGCTCCAAAGTTTCTTATGATACTGTTATTTTTTAAATGTTTCGAAGCTTTTTCGATGAAAAGCTTCAAAGGGATGCTCCTAGAGGTTTGTTCAGAAATGCTCCAGAAAATCATCTAGAGATTATTTCATAAATTTACACTGAAATTGATAGTCTTTCATCCGTATACATTTCTAGCCACTGTAGAATAGAGCTCCGCCATCGTAGCGATTATTTTTTACGAGCTTGTTAACCTGACAGGAAATTCAATTTCAAACTCGTAAAAGTCATTCCCGGATGATTCGATCGTAGCTTCCCCGCAGCAGCCATGGGCGACAGAGGAAGTCGCACTATTCGCTTAATTGTTGAACAAAAGTGCTTTCGGTTTGGGGGGGGAATTTATTCACGGCGTTATCTTAATTTTATGCACCCGTAGCGTTGCCCGCGAAACGCTTTGGCGCAACCCGTGACAGATTTGATTACGGCGAGGTACACGAATTTCAATGGCAATGTCAGGTGGTACCAACAACAACAACAACAACAAGATTGCAATCGATTTTGCGCGGTAAATAATTCAATTGTTTGTCTATTTTTAAAACTATGTAAGGTACCTGAAATCTGACAGAGGAAAAAACGATCTACAGTGAATGGAAACCAAGTCAAGGTGATTTTCGAGCCACCATCCATCGCTGTCAAAGTCACTGCTGCTATATGCATTGGGCTAGAGGGAGTTCAAAATCAGCACAAAAACGTGCTCGGGTATAACTCTTACAGTTCGCTTGGGCTAGAAATGGTTCGAATTGGTAGGGGGAGCTAAGATTTAATAGGAGGCAATGATTTGGGGCTTTGGGACAAACAACACATACTTTCGGACGGTGCCTTGGAATGTCAACGGAGACGCCGCCATTCGGTATTGGCAGTGGCGCGTAGGCTTTCACGTAATCGTTCAAATGAATGGTTATTGCGCGGTGTCATGCACAGGATTAACGGGTTGTGTACATGCACATGCATGGTACACGGTATTCATAGCTCTCTGTAGTATAATTACTTCAGAGGGACATGTGACGACTTCGTCACATATGGAGAATATTTCAATGATAATGCTAGACTAACGTAAACAGGAGCAAAATTACCGTTCAATAACCGAAGCTCACCGGTAAAGGTTAATATGAAATAATTGAAGTATGACTGTGGAGGATGGGAGAAGCTCTAGGATTTCTCCAGGAAATTCTCTTAGAGTATATTTCCATTAGTTCATTGTAAGACACCTGCAATTGTTGATCTTGAGATTTTGCTACAAATCCATATGACATACATTCAAAAGAATTTTTACAAGGAACTTTTCAAAAACGTCCAGCTGGTTTTCAGCAAAAATCACTCCAGAAACATCTCGAAGAAACTCTTCAAGAGAATGTTTCTACGAATTTTCTTTTCCTTTTAACCCTCAAAATCCAGAGACGAACCTTGAATTTTTAACTGTCCACAATTTGGAGACCAGTAGATCAATTAATTTGAAATAAATGCGAATTTGAATTAAATGCGATTAGTTGGTCTTACAATCCTTTGGTGAGAAATCCTCCCCTAAATCCTCCCTGGCCACTCTCCCTTCTCTAGGTAACGGGAAAGGGGTGGACACAAGGGTTTCAAAATTGGCCTCAAACGTTATCTCAACATCCAAATGAGTTTGGTGTCTTCGGCAAAGCTGTTCAGCATATCAATTTGGTAGTTCGACTGTAGTTCCTTGTTGATGTAAGATTGGCTTCTCAGTCTTGACAAAATTAAAAACTTTTATTTTATATTTCCCAACGTTTCGGTCCGTTTGGGACTTTCATCAGGGACTCAATTGTTACAGTTCTTTCGTCCAGTGTGGTTCGCAGCCAGTTAAGGATGCTTTTTCGGTGGGAAAATCGAGCTTAAAGCTGCGCACCGGAATTTAGTACCTAGTCGAATATCGATTGCTTTTCGATATTCCGGCATCCTAAACTGGCTGCGGTTGTGCGGGAAAAATCGATCCACCAGACAGTTACAGGTTCTACCGAACCACACCGGACGAAAGAACTGTAACAATTGAGTCCCTGATGAAAGTCCTAAACGGACCGAAACGTTGGGAAAAATAAAATAACAGTTTTTAATTTTGTCAAGACTGAAAAGCCAATCTAACATCAGCAGATCTAGGACTATCTGGCGGTAAGTAGTCCGATTGGAAATTCATCCGATAGATGGCACTAGCAGAAATAAATCTTCAATCTTCACGAGCTCAAGATCCTTATCAGCTAGAATCTCCAAAGTTGGAGTCTTGGGTAAAGGTATTTATCAGATTTAAGGCCATCTGGAGGTGAAAAAATAATAATAGAGAAATCATCCGTTAGATGGCGCCAGTAACAAATTTTCTTCTGTTTCCTTTATCTCATGACTCTTATCAGCAAGATGGCCAGTGTCTTTAGCATTGATGTTTAGCAGATCAATGACTATCTGGCGGTGAAAAGTCTGATTGGGAATCTGATTTGGATCTGATTGAATCTTTGGCAAAGATATTCAGCAGATTGAAGGGCTTCAACGCCAGATAGCACTTTTGCTGCTGAACAGCTTTGCTGAAGACACCAACATTCTAAAAAATAATGATCTTGAGATACAAACAATTGAAGAAAATCTGTCACCACCTGGTGGATAAACTGTTAATTTAATTTATCACCGCCCTGAATCTGCTGAATATCTTTGCCGAAGATGCCAATGTTCTAGCTCATTTGGATATTAAGAAATCCATTTTAGGCCAATTTTGGACCCTACCATACCTCCAGGAAGTACCTTGAGTAATGCTGCAGGATCATCTCCACAAAACTTACGGATATTTACCTTGGATTCTTCCTATGTTTATTGACTCTTGGAATGTTTGCAGGATAATTTCCAGGCATTCCCGAATTCATTTCAGGGCTTCATTTCAAAGTTGTTCAACAAGTGCATTCATATTTACTGCAGGGGTCCTCAAGGATTTCTTAACGAATGCTTGTAAAAATTCTTTCATGAATATGTATCAGGACTGATTCAGGAGGTTGATCAAGAAGATATTTAAGAAATTCCTTCAATATATTTTCTCAATATTCCTCCAAAAACTATTCTAGTATTTCCCTTCATATTCCTCTCGTTTTCCAAGAAGCACGTTAAAGATTACTGCAGGATTTTCTGTTGAAACTTTTCCACAATTTTTGGATTTTTTTCAGATGTTTTATCTTTAAATGATTCTCTTTTTTATCTCAAGAATTTCACCAGAAATTGTAGAAAATTTCTTCCATGAATATGTATGAGGATTGTGATAGTCATATTTTAACCGATACTGTCAGAAGTTCATTTAGGAATCCAAATGATTTTATTTGAAAATGTCTATGAAAAATTGTAAACGGGGTCATTGTGAACACTTAGTGTTCACAAAAAAGTACAAACGTGTAATCGACAATCACTGATTTAAAAAAATGTTCAAATGTTCATGCCACAAGTCAAATTTTTATGTCAATCGGAGCACCCCTCGGCCCATGGCATAACCTTCCATTATAGGAAATTTGATAAAACTCGTGATTTCGTTTACATTCTTCAATTTATATCTTCGAAATTATTAGGAATAGAGAAAAATGGTGTTTAGCACTTTTTAACCTCGGAAATCAAAACGATTTTATTTTTTTTTTCAAAACGATTTTAATGGACGGGGTTGGTGGTCTGATGGCTACCGCTTCTGCTTCATATGCAGAAGGTCATGGGTTCAATCCCAGGCCCGTCCCTTTCCTCGTACTTTGTAGTTGTATATCTCTCACTTGCTTCTATCTTTCATTCTAAATGTATCACACTCAAACTATTCGTTCATAGCAAACGCTAGAACCAGAGACGGACAAGAAACCGTTTCCCTAACGCTTCCTACTTCCACGCGCACGCCTTTCTTACGCCTGATACATAGGCAGTCTGCTAACCACAAAAGCAAACCTCTCTGCCATGCCTTTCCCCCAATCCATACACTCCCGCATGAACTGGCGTGGATGCAGTGGAATATACGGTCTACGTGGGAGCCAGTTCAATGCATCATCAATTCCTCCCCCTTCCCCTCATTGGTCTGCATTCTGACGTGGCAGGTGCCATTGTTGCCTAAAAATAGAGAAGATCACCAGCACTTATACACTGAGGATGCCTGTTAGTCCCAAGCAGTCATTCGGTTGGTTCCTTGTGTTAGTGCAGCTGATCTGGCAATACTGGAGTGCATCCACGGGCGGCCAATCAAGCTCAAGCTCAAGGTCAAATCAAAACGATTTTATTTTTGGCTTAAACTTTGACTCATAGCACGCATAAAAGAAAAGTTTTTCATGACTTTTGCAACTTTTTTGTATTTTTGAAAATTGTTTGAAAAATTGTATTCTTATGCCCGGGGTTCATTTAACGTGTTACATAAAAAATCGTACCTCTTATATTTTTCTACGATCAACCTATCACAAAAGAAGAGCTTGGTGGTATTAAAATAATTTCAAACCTGTTTTCCGTTAATTACACGGAAAATAAAAAAAATATAAGAAAATGAATCAAAATTTCATATTTAGTAAAGTACCGTAAGAACTTAAATTTTTATTATTCCTAAAAATCAGTAACTAGAAGAGGCTTCAAGAAAAAATGAAAAGGATAGGGATGTTCAAACACAAAAATTATTAAAATCAAAATCCAAAATTCGTAGATTTGCGAATAAAAATGAATCATTGTTCAAAACTAACTTGGTAAATATATCTCTTTTCAATAACAAAACTTTAAAGTCATCGCATTTATCAGACATCTTACAGTCAAAAACAGCAAACATCCCGCCATTCTTGAGAAATTGCGTTTTTTTATTCCGAATTTTCCATACAAAATCACAAGCAATCTTGGATTAGGACGAAGATATTTTGCTAAATGCCAAGTTTAGATATTTTGATCTGATTAATAACTTAACAAATAATCTACATTGAAAAATGGTTGCCAGCAGTGCTGCCAAAATATTTTCCACAAAATCTGCTAAAACTGTTTCCAGTTATTTAATTATAAAATCTCTCACAAGTTTTCACGAAAATTCATACAAAAAATCCTGCAAGCATTAAATTAAAAGTAATAAGAATACCAACACTATTGTTTAGAGGATGCGCCCAGAATGTTTGCAATAATTCTGCAAAACAAACCTCTAGGAAGTCTTCCAAACATTCCACATTAATACGGATGCCATGGGCATCGTGATAATAATAAACGGATTGATTCAATTTTGCCTAATCTGCTAAATCGTTTTATGCTAGAGCTGGTAATAGGTCTCTTTTTAGAAACCTGCCCACCATTTTAACGCAAGTGACCTTAAAATCTTTATTTTAATGGAATCTCGCAAAAAAAATCCATAGAATATGATCATTCAAATCAGTTTTTTTTTCTTCAGCTTTTGATTGTAATTTCTTTTTATATTTGACAGACAATAGTAAAACAAGGAAAACATTTTTTTTTTTCAAATTTCATCCAACACATTTACCGAAAACCATGGTCGAAAATTTGGTATGGACAAAACATCACAAGGGGGAAGTGAAGGTTTTGGATTTCCACAATAAATGTTACGAATATGGCTTCAGTTTATCCCAGTTTACTTTTTCTACAATATTCCGGAAATTCTACCACGGATTTCTCCATATAGTTTCTGCAGGAGCTCTTCCAAAAAATCTTCCCAGTACTCGTATGAGAATTTTCCCAAGAGTTCCAAGAATGATGTCTTCAAGCTATTTCCATATGAGTTACTTCTGCAGTTCTTCTTGGATTTTCACAGGGATTTGTCCTAGAAAATCCTGCATAAGATGTTTTAGATAATCCTTAATGAACTTTTTAAGGAATTTTTCAGCCGGATCTTTCAGAAGTTACTGCAGTAGATATTCCCAGGGGACGGATCTGGTATAGTGGTTTGAACACACAAATCTCAAGCCGAGGACCTAGGATCGAATCCCAGCCACAAGATAGTCATTTATAACGACTTGCTTCGGAAAATAAGAGAAACCGTTGGTCCCGAGATGATACTGATAAAGTTTATAAAATGATGTTCATAAGTTATTCTTTGGTGATTTTGTTGTATTTTGCCATAGGTGAGAAACGAAGAACTTATTATGGAAACAGTAGGCAGGTTGAAAAAGACGATTAAGTTTGAATTTAGTCGTACTTTTTTACCAAATTATGTCTTAAATGAACGTTGAAGTTCTATTTAGCATGTTTGGTGAAAACGATTACTAAAAAATTTGTTAAATCATACTTTTAATTTCATGTAAACATCAATGAAACTAGTGTTTTATACAACTTTGGCGAAATGTAGCACAAAATTGTGACGTGCTGGAAGATTACCGAGAACAGCATCAGATAAAGCAATCTCAAATTAACAAGAAGCACATAATTGGATCATTAGGACATACAAAAATGTTACTTAACTTAACTTAACCCAGATATATACCAAATTTATCGCGACAATAGAAGATTGCAACGTTTCTCGTCCAAAATTTGTAATAATTAAATTCGTCATTTGTTCCAATGTTTCAACATTGGATATTCTATCCTTTAACCATGCATGTCAAACACTCACTCAGTTAGTGCATTGCCCTCACTCGCTTCCACGCACAGTCGGGAGCGAGAAAGCCGCTTCTTTAACCAAACTGAAAGCTTCAATTTCCAGTGCCTATTCTGCTTTTTCGACGGGCACTAAGCGAAACAAAAAAACGGCAACTGATTAAGTCGCTACCGATTCTGAAAGCCGACTGCAACACGCTAAACATCATCCGCTCAGAAATGAGTGCCGAGTACACAAAATCGGCCTCTCTTCATGCAGCACAGATTCTGTGCAAAGGGGGCTGTACACAGTTTTGTGCAAACAGTGGTAAACAAACCGAATGAGTGAAATGCGCACAGAGGAGGAACGCTTGGAATGCGGAATTCGCTTCCATGTTTGTTTTGCTTCTGAAAACATTAAATAAAAAATTCCGATTTTAAAGTTTTTCAGAGATTTTTTCATTCGAATAGCCGAAGCGGAAGCAAATTTGGAAAAAACTTTCTCATTTGCGATCGTCTTCCGGCTTTTCGATGTAAAAATCCCTGAAAACTCCCCATCTTACCAACGGCCAACTGTTTGCTGCCGCGCGGGAGATGACTGACAGTTCCATTTCCATCGATCCACGCACAGCCAATGGCCAACACATCGGTTACACATAGCATGAGTGCGACTTACACAGAATTTTCACTCAGCCAGAGAGTCCTGCATTGTTTGTCTCATTCTGTGTAGTTTTAACACATGCGTTGCGTTGAGCAGGCTTAGCGTGTATTGCTCTTGGGATGAACTGAGATTGGTTGCTCCGTCAACGCAAGAGCAAGATTTCGCTTTCCTCTTTGCTCTTTTGAGCAAAGAGCTGCAAAGAGATAACGAAGAGCTGTCTGGAAATACTCTTCCCTGAACTGAGAATTTGGAAAATGATCTCCTCTGAACTTAGAAAGGGTAAAAACAGGCTCTTTCTCTTTGTATATGCTATATGCTGGCGAAAGATCATAATTTTGGTGATTTGGAGGATGAAATGCTCCGGAATAAAAGTTTCACCGGGATTCAAGATGTTCGTCTGAAGAAGAACTTGATCGAAACGGCAGACTTGATTTTTGTAAAAGTGATCGATGTTTGTCAAGCTTAAGAATCGATGACTAGAAAGCGGACAACATGGTGTAAACAAAATTGTTACAGCGAGCAGAGACAGCAGACAGTCAGTGCGGGTACTGTGGCCGTTCTTATCACAAAAATCTATCGGAATGTCCAGCAAGAGGAGCAACGTGTCGCTTCTGTGGATTGCGGAACCATTTCTAAGCCATTTGTAAAAAAAAACTAAGGAGCGAAGAAAATAATCCGGTATCCCAGGATCATCGAGAAAACTAGCGAAGAGAACGGTGCACACCGTCGACTGTGAGACAGATTCGCCAGCCGTTTCTCAATGTATATCAGCGTGAACGTAAAGTACCATCCATCTTTGATTCGGGAGCTTCCTGTAAGGTTGCAGTAAAGAGGAATGCAATGGGGATTCTTGGTACGAAGCAGTTATCCCTTGACAATGAAAGTGCTGTAGGAGGCAAGTTTCGCTCGTTAGGCCGCACAGAAATCCATTGCATTGGATTTTGAACAGAGGCCGCTGCTATCGCTCCAAACATGTCTCCAGTTGAAGCTGCTACAAGAATGTTTTTCAGTCACTGAGGATCAGAGGGAAGCTGCCAGACAAATCTTGAACCGCTACTCAGAGGTCTTCTCCGGACTTGGAAAGTTTGAAGGAAAAGATCATCTAGATGTCGACGACAGTGTTAAGCTAGTCGTACAGCACTAACGGCGAGTAGCTGCTACGCTTCGTGAAAACCTCCGTCAGGAGTTGTCAAACTTGGTACAGCAAGAAGTAATTACAAAAGAAAAGCGACACACTAACTGGGTAAATAACCAAGTATTAGTGAAACTGAATGACAAATTGCCAGTATACATCGATCCGATCATGCTAAATATGGCTCTGGAAAGACCACACTACCAGATGCCTACACTTGACGAGCTTCTGCCGGAGCACATTTTTCGCTCAGCCACTGGATACCAGAACAGACGCTGTTTGAGCCACACCTCCTGGTGAACAGACGCTCGAAACGTACCTCCTCAACCAGCACTACCAGCTAAGTACGCAACCCTTAGCAGGCAGTCATCGTTAAACCCGTGGAAGCGTGAGGTAGGAACTTGTTAGGAACAGAGCTGTGTTTAACGCTCCTTCGTAGTTGTCGACTCACAGTTTTGCAGCCCATTCCTGTAGGATATTCTGGAGTTTTGCTTCCAAAATACTTCGTAAATATTGTACAGATTCCATCTGAGATTATAACAGGTTTTTAAGATGATCTGAAGCATATTTCTGTTGAAATTGCTTGCCGATTACCGGTTGCTTCACTAGAAGATCATTCAGCTTCGATTTACTTCTCAGATTTCTGGCTTCTTCTGATGAGCATCTCAAAAGTTTTATTTTTGCAAATAGGGTCCTAAAGCCCTGTCTCAAATTTAATACCAAACGCTTAAGTTTAGGGCAGAAACACATGTTTACTCAATTTTCATTGGTTTAAGTACAAAAAAAACATTTTTTTAAGATTTTTGAGATTTTGTCACACCCTTCGGTTTAAACTCAAATGTTGGGTATATTTTGTTTTCCGTGTCCCTTCCGAAATGTTAGATAGGAACAACCCCAGTGTTAAAACTATATGCCCTGTGGCATTTTTGTCGAAAAAGTGAATGTCAAACAAGAGCACAAGTGTCAAGGTTCATATTTGGAACCATTTTTAAAATTGAAGTTTAAAAATGTTATAGCCGTTATTTGAGCTGGAAAACTTGCTAAAGTAGTTGCAATAACATGCTCTTTCGTATTATTAAATAAAAACAAGAATTCATTAAACATTTTAGGACCCAATTCCTCACCAGATATCTATGTAATCGTTAAAGAATAACTTTTATTAATATTAATGAAATACTAGAAAGGTCAATTAACGTACTTTTGATGAAATTGTTGGAAGATTTCTGGACAGAACAAATCTTCAACATTTTTTTTTTTCATTATGAAAAATTCTTCGAAAAGTTTTAAAAACTCGTATTGGATTGGATCTCTATGTGATCCTATAATAAGCTCTTGGGGATATTTTTGACTGATGAACATAATCTAGATTGCATATTCACCAACGAAACGACACAAACTAAATTCATCAAGCTTCGTCTGTATATCGAATATATAACTTCCTCTTCAACCCATTCCCTCCTCAACCACTCCACAAATTTGCGTTTGTTTGTTTTCCAATTCGCCGCACTTTAAGCGGCGCGAAACATGTCATCATCCACTTTTTTGATGATATTCAATTTGGCTGCAAATCGCACCCCAAACCCGAAACTGATGCAGTTGGTGCAGTCCCGAAATTAGCATACCGTCCGCCTCTGTGCGCCGAAATCAAACAAGAAGACGGGTACGAAAAAATAAAGTCGACTCTCGACTCGTAATGAATACCTTCCTTTTTGCTCGGGTCCGATCTGTCGTCGTCGTCATCGGGTATGGACGATTCGATCGCGATCAAACATTATAACAAAACGCGAAAAAAGTACTGGACCAGTGTTGCCACATTTATATCTGTACCGAAGGCTCAAAAATCTTTTTTATCTGTACCAGAGATTCCGAAAATCTGTAACCAAAATCTGTACCACATCCAACATAAATTGATGAGAAACCCTTCAAATCCTAATTAATATGGATATTTACCATGGTTTTTATTGTAATAATTTCACTTATTACATAACAATATTGTTAAATTCTATGGAAACAGTATTTTTCAATAATAATTTTGTGGGAATTTTCCACATCCTTTAGATTTTGTGTTACATAAATCGTCATTTCCAAAAATCTGTACCAATCTGTACTTTTTCGTGAAAATCTGTAGTCTGTACCGTACAGAATCTGTACCAAAATTTATCAGAAAATCTGTACCTTTCCAGATAAATCTGTACTTGTGGCAACACTGTACTGGACAACAAAAGCCGATCCAGGTGCCGTCTCGTGCAGGACGCTTCGTCATCGTCGTCGTCGTCGCTTGTCGCTCTCATAATTTGCTTCATTGTATGACGGGGTCGAGTTTTAATATGCGATCGGCAGCCGTGGTCGGGGCCGTGACTCTTTATTAGCATCGTTTATCGCAAAGTCGTGCGAAGCGAAGTTTTTTTTCCTTCATTTTCGGCAAGTTCCTCCCACTTTTTCGCTTGTTTGGATAAGGTACAAGTAGCTGCATAATTGTACGTAATTTCGGTTTAATTTTCTGCTGGGATGTACATTGCAGCAGCAGCAGCAGCAGAGGGGCCAGCGCTAATAAATTGCTTTGTAATTGGGTCCTCCGATCGGGTGCTCCTGATAAAGACACGATGATGAAGCCGATGGAAAATGGGTGAGAAAGCATGTGTTGATCCGGAGCTATTAATTTCGGGGGGACCGGACAAAGGTGTCACAATTGCTGCTCTGTATGCTAATTTATTCACACTTGATAAGCAGATATGACATATTTGAAAGGAGATCGGTTTATTGAATTTATTTTATGCGTACAAAATAATTACCGGGGGTAATTTTTTTGGATGGATTAAATTTCCAGAAGGTAAAACAAATTATTTTTATACTTCTAGAGTCATAATTCATTAAAAGTAGGCATGTAGACCTCCAACTGTGTGAGAAGGTCGCTGGAAAGTTAACTTTACAATAGGATTACTTTTTCTAAATTTTATGGAAAAGGGTAGTACGACAAAATGCAGTAGGGGCAGATTTTGAAATGTATAAAAACATATTGCTTTGCATATATCCGCTCTTGGATCCATCCGATGGTTGGGGTTCACGTTCTTTTTGTTCTATGCCGCAGGCCCAACTGCTGCTGCTTCCATCAAACGAACAACGATTTATCGCATTTGCATAGTTGGGTATCATCATCTGTTGCCATCGTTCGAAAACTGCACCCGGCCCCCACGAATTCGATGAACATTATGATCACACCGTATAATTAGACAAAAGATGGGGCTTCCAGTCCCGGGCTGGAAATATGAATATTGATTACGATGCTCTACGGACGACTACGGCACTTTTCGGCTTGTGGCAATCGACGCCCGAGAGACATACGGCTTCGAGTTTATCGGATTAACATCGATTGTATTTTATTTCGGCCCGAACCGAAAGAGGTGGAAAATTATCGGTTTGGTCGTGGAGAACGGTTTATTTGTTTTGGATATTTTCGAGAGATTTTTGATAGTGGAAATGCTGATTTGTGGCATGATGTGTTTGGGCAGGTGCCGATTCCGAAGGTGATTCATTAGCTGCGTTGCAGCGAAGTTGCGTCTAATGATAGAGTCATCAGTTATTGCGGTCAGTGCAGACGCTTCCGGTCGTCAAGTGCAAGTTCAGTGGTTGCAGCGAGCAAGCATTCATTGGACACGGATCAGCGAACTTCATGAATGAACTCGCCCTTGGAGACCGTCAATTTCACCTGTCCATCACGGAACTAGTCTAATAACAGGTCACCCGCGCTGACGACGATGACAATGACGACGACTCCAGCGGTCATCATAGACTTCGCTGAAATGAGTATCCATCATCGTGTCATTCGATAGGCTATTGTCACATGTCAACAGATGGGCTCATTTTGACGTTAATACGTGGTTTTGGTTTTGTTCATTCAAACAAAAACTCGCCCATTGATGAATGAATCGACAGCAGATTCGCTCTCTTTGTTTCGATCCAACCATACAGTCTAAGGGTGTGTGGTATTTTGAATGATGCTGTCGAATACCGTTGAAAACTAAATACGGAGAATTTTCATGGAATCCAATCAGGCGAAATTTGTGTTTTCCGATTTATGAATATGAGTACGCTGCACTTCCATAAGAAAAGACTAGGAGTATAGACAATTAGAAAGGATAGAATTACTAGATTCGCCTTGGTAAACGATTTGCTTAGTTATAAAGAAACTGGGGGTCGTCCATACATAACGCATAATAATCATTAACTGGACATACCCCAAACATAATAAAGTAAACAACGATGCCTTGATTGAACAATTAATCTATTCTTCTATACGTAATGTATCATGTGAACCATCGTATTTAATATATTTGAAACAGAAGCATGGAACGAGCTCACCAGTTGACATTTCATACTCAATTGCGCAACAAGAAGCTACAAAAACACGTGTTAATCAACATCGCCTTGCCAACAGGTTTTCATTGAATAACTTTTTTCACAAGTGTCGGATTGTTTCGCGGTCTTCGGCAATATTCTGCATTGTAAAAATACCTATCGAAATATGTATTAAGCATTTTTATAGAGGTCAATGGGCGACCTCTGGCGATTTTTCTTTGCAAAAGTAAGTTTTCCTATAGTAAATCCCATACAAACTTTGAAAGGCTGGCGCTAAAATAAAGTTTTTCCGATCGAACTGAAATTTTGCACAGTTGGCATGGGACCTAAATGCAATCCAAAAAGTGGACTGGAGCGAGAATCTAAGTTTTATCCCACACTAATGTATATTGTAACAAGATAATAAAAATTAAAAATGTTTCAATTGTCACGTTTCAAGCAATTCCGTGAATTTTTTAATTCCGTTGCGAGTTTTACAAAACATTTTCGTATTTGATTTCGTCATTAACAATGTTTCAAATTCGGTGTATCGTTTCGTTTAATACCGCCACGAAAAAAAATAATTAAATAACGTACCCTTAATACGGTCCCGTAATTATGAATGAAAACCCCCAATCCGAGAACCGTTCGTTTCCGGTTCATATTGAACGATCAGCACCCACCATTGCGGGACATGCAAGACCTCCAACCGAAAAATTTCTAATTCAATAATTGCGTCCCAAAACATTTGCCCCCTAAGTCACGCGACTTTCGCCCAAGGCGACTCTTCTATAGAAGATGTTCTTCTCCACCACGCGGCAAAACTGTCAATTTACCAATGAAAACCCCGTACGGTTATGGTCCGAAGAGGCCGTGTGCTCTGTAATTACGTCGCGCCGAAGTAATAGTTGACCCCGTTTAACGAACTCCTGAATATCTTTCTCGATTTTTTTTTCTAGTAGGTTACAGTGGGTAAGTGCCCGACATGCGATCACGAGTTTTGTTCGATCGAATTCAGCTGCTACGCGAGCAGCTTGCGTGGGTTCATCTTTCGTGCGTCGTCGACAACTCCCCGTAGACGTCAATGCTTTTGGAAACGGCTGGTAGGTTGATCTGCTCCGGTCCTTTTTCGAGGAGCATCGGAATTGTTGCTGCGCTCCGGTGGTCACACCGTGCTTGAACAATCGTCTCGATAATTGTCGGTTTATGGATAAGATTTTTTTTCTTGGGAAGTTTTTCGACGACGATGGGTTAACAATATTTTCTCTATAATTAACGGATGTTTTTAAGTACTTTTACCAACCAGTTCAGGTGGGCGCCGAAACGATGGCTGTTGAATAAAACGATCAATGATTTGTACAATTATTAGTACATATTTAAAACCAACCATCAGCGGTTTGCATGAAAAAGAATATTTTGTGTATACAGTCGACTCTCCACAACTCGATGTTCTATAACTCGATATACTCTATAACTCGATGGATTTTTCGGTTCCTTCAAATGTCCATACATCGTGCTCTCCATAAGTCGATATTTCTATAACTCGATATCTCCACTAGTCGATGTCATGTGAGAGATTATTTTCCCTCCATAACTCGATATCCATTTTTAAATCCTTCTTATTCGGGGAAACTCAGACCAATTCTTGTTTGGATGTGAAAAAATACTTGCAAGTTGTAATAAAAGTAGAAAAACATTAAAATAATTAAAAAAAATTGTCAGTAAAAATAACGTGATTTTTGAGCATTTCGAAAAAAGTTACCAAAAAATAGTTAGTATGATACTATCAAAAAAATAATATTGCTTTCTTACAGAACTGATCATATATGTATTGGAAATACAAAAATTTGTTCCTTTGATTTTGGGATTTTTTGAGTCGATAACTCGATAATTCTATAAGTCGATGGTCCCTTGAATATCGAGTTATGGAGAGTCGACTGTAGTTCCGTATTGAACCCCTCTAAACTAGAGTCCAGGCATTGTAGAATTTGTTCTCATTTGATTTCGAAGCACGATCAAAGCAAGCGAAGAAAACATCACATCTTATTGGTCAATGATCAGCAATGTTTGTAAGTTGTAACAAGCTTGGCAAATAACAGCAGCTAACAAGAGTCCCAAAGAGAAAGCGATGTTAAAATTCATTTCTCTCGTTCATTTACCATTGGGAGTTTTATACCAAAACACTAAATCCATTGCAGTTTTCAAAAATGACATGGCAAGTCTAGTTTTTGAGACATTGACTGTTAGAAATGCAAAATTTAGCTATTTCAGCAAACTTGCATGCATTGAATGAAGAATTTTGTATGGAGACTCCAAGCTTGTTGGAAAATCGATTTATTATAAATTTAACCGAGCAATTTCAATCAAATTATACCTAAAATGAATGTTAAAGTCTTTGTAGTGTCCGGAGGTAGGCACAAGCCAATTATTAGATTGCTGTATTTGCCGAATTGCACCAGGAGCAATTCCAGTACAACCTCATCGCACGAAACATTTTACAAGACTGACGTGCCATTCGTCATTTTCCGTTTGCTTAGTTCTGGGCAAACATTTGGAAAGGGCCTAAGTGGTCTTGAGCCTGCTTGATCCTCATTTCTTACGTCTCACTCTTCACTCCTCGCTACTGATTCCTTACTCCTCATTCCTCATTCCTTACTCATCACTCCTCATTTATCTTCTTCACTCCTAATTCCTTCTTCTTCTTCTTCTTCTATCGGGAAATCACTGCGTCCATTTTTAGAATTATGGTCCTAATTCTCAACTACTCATTCCTCAAACCTCATTCCTCTTTCTTCATTCTTAATTTCTCGTTCCTCACTCCTCATCACTCACTCCTCATTCCTCGTTCTTCATTCCTCATTCCTCATTATTCACTTTTCATTCTTCACTCTTAATTTCTCGTTCCTCACTCCTCATTCCTCATTATTTACTTCTTCTTCATGAATCCTCATTCCTCATTCTTCACTCCTCTTTTTCACTTCAAAATCCTCATTTACCATTCCCAAACATGTGACACCTTCAATCGAAGAATTTTTCGGAAGTCAAGTACTAGTACAGAAGTGTAAAATTATAAGAGATTTTGGCGTAATCCTAAATTAAAAAATCACTTTTGTAGAACATTATAATTCCATAATAAACAATTACATATACTATTAAATTACAGTCAAACCTCCATGAGTCGATATTGAAGGGACCATCGACTCATGGAAATATCGAGTCATGGAACAGCTATTCTTTGGGAAGCTGTTTGAAGGGACCATCGTAGTAACCATGATTTTATGTTTTTAGTATGGTTCCATGAGTCGATATCGAGTAATGGAACATCGACTCATGGAGGGATGACTGTATTATATATTACATATGTAAGACCAATTCTGGAATACTGTCAACTAGTATGGAACCCGTACCATGTCATACACGAAGAACGCATATAATCAGTACAGAAGCAATTCCTTTTATACGCTTTTCGGAAATTGAATTGGACTGTACTGTCACTTCCGTCATATGAAGCACGCTGCATGTTCATCAACTTGGAAACACTTAAGCAACGCCTAGAATCCGCAATGATTTTCTTCATCAACAACATTATTTCGAACCGTGTAGACTCAGTTGCACTTCTTTTTCAATTAAATTTCTACGCACCTTCTCGACATTTAGGAACAAGAATTTTTTTTTGCAGAAAAACCATACAGAACGAATTATGCTCAAAACGGATTAATTAACCGTATGATGCGTCAGTATAATTGCGCATTCATTGGCATTACTATGTCCAAAGAGCAGCTTCAAAAACGACTTAAGGACAATAGAAGTAATCCATAGTATGTTAGAAATTATTGTAATTATTGTACGTAGTCTACGTATGCTTGACAAAATAAAAATAAATAAATAAATAAATAAACAAATAAATAAATAAATAAATAAATAAATAAATAAGTAAATAAATAAATAAATAAATAAATAAATAAGTAAATAAATAAATAAATAAATAAATAAATGCATAAACTCCTCATTCCTGATCCCTCACTCCTCATTCCTCATTTATCATTCCTCACTTTTAACTCCTCATTTCTCACTTTTCTCTCTCCTTATTCCTCACTTTTCATTGCACATTTCTCACTCGTCACTCCTCATTTCTCATTCCCCACTTCTCATTTATAATTCCTCATTCCTCATTCCACATTCCTCACTTTTCACTCCTCTGTCCTCATATCTCACTTTTCATTCCTCACTCCCTACTCCTCATTTATCACCGCTCACTCCTTATTCCTCCTGCTCATTTTTCACTCCTCACTATTCACTCCCCATTTCTCATTCCTCACTTTCACTTCTCATTCCTCATTCCTCATTCGTCATTCCTCATTCTTCATTCCTCATTCCTCATTCCTCGTTCTGCATTCTTCATTCCTCATTTCTCATTATAAACTTCTCACTCTTAATTCCATACTTCTCAATCCTCACTCCTCATTTCTCATTTCTCACTTCTCACTCCTCATTCCTTATTCCTAACTTCTCATGACTTACTCTTCATTCCTCATTCCTCTTTCCTCACTTCTCATTCCTTATTCTTCACCCCTCAGTCCTCATTCCTTACTCTTCACTTCTCATTACTTACTCCTCATTCCTCATTTCTCACTTATTATTCTTCATTCCTCAATCCTCAATCCTCATTCCTCACTCCTCATTTTTCAAGTCTCCCTCTTAATTCCTCGCTCAAAATTCCTCACTCCTCACTCTTACTCCCGACTCCTCACTTCTGATTCCTCATTCCTCACTCCTCATTCCTAACTCCGCATTCTACATATCTCATTTCCCATTCTACACTCCTCATTCCTCATTTCCTCTCGGTATAATTGATTTAGTCTCTCGGAGGAATTACTTTATCCTCTCGGGGGAATTTCGTTACCCTCTTGGGGGAATCACTTCACCCTCTCGGGGAAATTACTTCACCATTTCGGGGCAATTGTTTTATCCTTTCGGGGGAATTACTTTACACTGTCGGGGGAGTCACTTAACCCTTTCGGGGGAATTACTTAACGTTAACTCTCGAGTAAAGTACCCAAAATGTAACGTCACCTATTCTACTTCCAACACTAATACAAATGATTCCAATTTCAACCTCTTTTTTCATAACACTGGATTGCCAAACACAACAGAAAACACTTCAACTCACACCCGACTTGCGCACACATAAATATTGTTTTTCCTCATCCAGCATCCGACTTAAATTGAACGAAGAAAAATCAGCATCAATTGTCTTCTGTTTCTAGGCCAAGTCTTCTGATGCTTAGGATCTCAACACACCCACCAACTGTGCCATTCTAGTGTCCGGAGTTCCGGAGAAAATGGTTCCTTCAGAAATTTCTGGACAATTCCACTAGAAGAACTGCTGAAAAAGTTCTTGGAAAAGTTTCGCGAAGAATTCCTGGAAGTAATACAGCAAGTGTTCACAAAGCATTTCTTTCAGGGATTCCTCCAGGGATCGCTTCAGGAACATTCAAACGGGATTCTCTTGATGACTTTTCCAACAATTTTCTAGCAATTTCTTATGAACTGCTTGTATGCATTCACTTCAACATTCCTCACCAAAATGTTTCAGAAAATTTGTTTTATAATTCTTTTACTAATTCCTCCAGTAACTTTCACAAGGATTATCTCATCAAAGAGTTCCCGAGGAGATTCTCAAGGATTTTTTGCAAGCGATTGCACTCACAGATAACACCAGCAGTCTTTTGGTACCTAAAGTAGTTCTTCCATGAATTTTCTGAAAATTTCTTCAAACATCCTGCAAGTTGTTTTCCGTCGACTATTTCATTAATCATTTAGTCCTTACAGTGATTCCTTCTAGTGTCCCATCCATTAGCAATTCTGTGATTTCTTCAAGCCTTCCAAAACTTACTCAAAATAAATCTCCAGAGTCATCTTAGGCCATTCTAGGAGATCCGTAATCTAAGAAAAAGTTTGGGACTGTTGTTTGTGTCGTTAAGATTGAAGTATCAGTCGATACCTGCCCTGGGTACATCCTTGAGTGGATGTCTATATAAAAACATTGCAGAGATACTTGTTTTTAATTATGAATCGTGGTTTACGGCTAACTAGCCGAGTGGAAGTTTAACAACTACCGAAAAGCTAAACATTACATATAATTTGCATTTGGATTAGATGGACAAATTGATGTGAAGATTTGCGAAAAAGTTACACGTCTTCTCAGTGAGAATCGAACTCACGACTCCCCGATCTCTAGTTGGGGCGCGTTACCACACAATAGATACCTCAGCCAGCGCAGTTGCTGGCTAGTGTAGTGTGCTATTCCTATACCTAAAAAACAATGCGCTCTCGGGCTAGGCATTGGATATATATAGAAAGCGTTGGGTTTGGATGGGCATCTAATTCTTCCGAAAGAGGTGCACTTTGCGAAAAAGGACCACGTGATTATTGAGCTAAAATCGAATTCAGGTTAACTTCTGCGTTCATGAGTCCTCTCATGGCATAGTGGTAACGCGCCCCAACTAGAGATCGGGGAGTCGTGAGTTCGATTCTCACGGAGGTTTCAATATTTTTTAATTGTTTTCTTCATGAGAAATCCCTGGAAGAACACATAAATAACTTTTGAAAGAATCTTTAGAAGAAATCCAAAGCGACACTGAAGACGACCTTACAGTTGAGGCTGAAATACTCGTATCAGTCAAAGGAGACAAAATTAAGTGGAATTCAATGGTGGAGTATTAAATTCAGTTTTTCTTTCTTTAATGATTTTGGAGATTGTATCTTTTTTACTATAAGTTAGGAAGTGCTCAATTTATAGAAACATAGAAGCTGGTTGGAGAATTGTAGGCTGTATTACCAAAAATTAAAAAGAGCTGAAGAATTTGAAGCATCCATCATTAAACTACGTTTATCGTCTTGCATTTTTAGGCAATTCAAATCATTCATACAGAGTTATTGAATCGACCACAAAAAAAACTGATATTTGAACAGCCGCTAACCTGCGCGTTGGCATTCCTCTGCGTCAAACCACCCGCTGCGCCACCAAACATAATCATCCCGATAACTCACGTAGTTCCTTCAAATTACGAAACTTCAACCCCCAACCACGCGATGATAAACCATTGACGCCTGCAAGAACCGTCGATCTGGCGCTCTCTATCCATCGCAAGCCAATGGAGCTGACTGGCTCCCATTACCCTCGTCGTTAGAGACCAATTATCCCCATCAACAGCACACGCGCTTTGAAATGGAGCCGACTTCATCATCCGAGAACCCATTTCCAATCGAATCGAACTAGTTCAAATCGAACCGTAGCCAACGCGGTAATAAGCAAAGAACCCATTGCGGGAACAATTGAACGTCTTCAAACGAACAAAACGGCAGATTCGAATCGCTACCGACCGACTCGACTCCGGTGGTCCGACGCGGATATTTCCGTTTCGGATCCGACGCGCCCGATAGGAGACCCCTGGATCTGCCCCGTAATTATAAGTTCAGTTAGCAGTCTCCGGCGCGAGATATGATTATGGTTCGGATTCACGCAACTCGCCAAGGACTGTGGGACGGATTCGAAGCTTGCCCCGAATCAGTGCGCATTCCGGTTCCGTTCGTCGAGTAGGGGGGTGTGGATCCGCGGCCATCAATTACTGACGCGCCCAAAGGGCCAAAACAGAACCCTGGCCACCGAAACGGAAAAGAAGGAAGGTCCACTTTCGGCGATGACATGTACCATTTAGTGCGGCGCGATGAGATTCGACCACCGTGTTCCGTTTCCCGGCGTTTGGCATCGGGTAGTCTGGGGTTGGGGTGATGATTCGAACGAGACCGCCCCCTCTCGAGAAATACGGTCCGGAGCAAATGTGTTTCCCCGCTGGGTGGCCACCGTTCGCATTTGGCGTAAATGGTTATCATTTCGGTTTGATCAGTTTCTGCGATTCTCCCCCATCATCATCGTATCGCGTATCGCGTTGACGTCGCACGGTCTTCTCTAGAGGTACCGTAAAATGGGATTTAGTATCCCCTTGATATAGTCAGAACTGTAGCAGTAGACGATAAACATGATGTCATGATGTGTTTCGGAGCATGATTGTTACAGAGAGCGATAAGTGAGATATACTCTCAATTTTCTCAGACTTACCCATGTTACTTACCCATTATTATCAAAATTACCCAAAAATTGAAAATCTTATTTTGATTGTATGAAAAATAATAGGTGAATTAAAAAATAATTGATCTGTATTACATTATTAAGATATCAGTACTTATTTTAAAAATATAAAATAAAAGTCTTTACAGCAGAATGTTAAAATTATGAAAAAAAATATTAAAAATAAGTTACCCCGTTTTACGGTACCTACATTTCTCTCAAGTGGATCACCTCCCAGAGCAAAACAAGGGGGGAATTACATCGAAGAAACACTCAAAATATATGCCTTCCGGCTTCCTGTATTTATTTGCCGGAGTTGGATCCGGACGCTCGCAAAGTCGGTCGCGGTTTGCTACCTTAAACCTTTACCCCTCGTCGTCGCCTTCGAGACCAACTTGGCGATAACATGATTTTGAGCTTGTTTTATGTGCTCGTTTCTCCCGTCTACCGCCGTTTGCTGAAACTGGGAGGTTCTTCTTCAGCCAAGGAGACACAAGATGTGGGGGGAGACCAAGATCAAGCTGCATTTCCAGCCTTTTGCTGTCTAGAAAATTTCCAGCGCAGATGCTTACATATTTATAAGCTTTCGGTTGCGAACGGTTTCCGTTCCGAGAGTCAAGCCCTCGAGTGGTCTAATTAATTGACTTATGGATACCGAAAATGATGATTTATAGGACTTTGATGTCCCGGAGGAATTTGCAAAACCGATGACCACTTCTGCAACAAAAGCAGCAGCGGTTGTTCGGTTCGTTGTATTTCCCGAGGGGGATCGCTTGATCATACTTTAGTCGGAGGAATCAACAAGCATAAGTAGGTTCAGAATGCCGCTGAGTGGTTCGCTCAGTCAGGGGGCGGAATAAAAGTTACATTTTTAATTTTAACACTCTCGATCAAAATGTGCAGATTGGAGCGGGACCACCACGATGGAATGTAACTTGGTTAGTAGATGATGTTTTTCAAACATATTCAAGGAAAATGGAAAGTATTCAATATTAGTGGTCTCGGCAAACTTCGTCTAGTTATCAAGTAGGCTGTTGAAAAACGGCATGCACTCTCCCATACAAATTGACAGATAAATTTTCGCCCATTTTTTCAACTACCGTGATGCATCATTATCCGGACACTTAAGCAACGCCGAAAGTTCAAACGCTAGTTTAAATATGTTTCTGCTACATTTAGTACAAGTGTTATTGTTATTCACATAGGTACACATCTTAATTTTGTATCATGGACCAAAAAAATAGTTAAAAATACATATATATCATGTAAAACGTTAAATTACTGAAGCATGTCGTGTTCTTAAATCCGGACACATGCACCAAAACGCCGGACGATTTTGAATCGAAATCCGGACAGAAGCGTTAAAACATATTTAAAACTAATAAAAGGCACATAACTCAAACCTAAAATCTTCAATACAATAGAATTCGATGCATTCATATGCTTAAAAATATATGAAGTCCAAAACGTTGACGAAAATTACTATAGTTTTACCTGCACCCCGTGCCAACAGCCTGCAGTATAGATTCACTGAAATGATCCTCAATATTAATACTTTTCTTGCGTAAATCCATTATCTGGTAACTTGCTACACTTTTTGTTATGTTATTGTACAGTTTTGCACCAATTCACATTCAAAAATGTTCCAAAAGCTCAATAAATATAAGGTTTTTCGATGTGTCCGAGTTAATGATCACTAGGCTATAAATCCGGACAGCGTTCGAGGCAGCCTAGTTTCACCCCGCAAATGCTTATTTGCACAAGTTTTCCCACTATTTCGTGCACTACACTTCAATACTATTATTCCGAACACTTTTCAGAGACGTACAATATTAAAATTGCATGATTAAGTAACTTCATCGTAAGTCGAAAGTAGCTGACGTTCTTGTCGAAAACTTCACTATTGGATTTGGTGCTTTGGAGGAACGACGTTCAACTGGTGCGGCCTATTTGTTTTTATTTTTAAAATTTTATTGCAAAGGATTACTAGATGAAACTATGAATTAAAATGAAGAGCAATATTGAAAGCTATGAATATATATTATAAACCTACATTTATTGTTTAATTTTATATTTAATTGGTAAATTCAATCAAAGTGTCCGGATATTGGTACCGTCCGGATTTTGATTCACCACGGTATTCCGGAGACTTTTCTATGCTTTTTCTTCGCATTAAAACACGTCGGAACCCTAGATGAATACAACAGTGAAAAAATTATGCTAATCTGTTGACACATTCGGATGCTATTTCGTGACATACAAACACCATTCCATTTTTGTTTATATAGATACCTCCGGGGATTCCTACAAGGAATCCTTCAGAAATTCATCTGATGATTCGTCCAAGATTGCTCCAGGAATTCCAACATAGATTCCTTCAAAAATTCTATTAAGAACACCTCCAGGGATTCCTAGAAGGAATTCTTCAGACATCCATCTAATGAGTCGTCCATGAATTTCTCCAGGGATTCCTTCAGGGACTCTTTTAGGAATATCTTCAGGAATTTCAACCAGAATTTCTCCAGGAAATCCTTCAGAAATGTATCTGAAGATTTATCCAGGAATTCATCCAGGGATTCATTCAGGAATTTCTTCAGGGATTCATCGAGGAATTCCTCTAGGCATTCATCCAGGAATTCCTCCTGGGATTCCACCAGGAATTTCTCTAGGAACTTCTCCAGGAATTTCTCCAAGGATTTCTCGACGAATTCTTCAAGAGATTTCTCCACGAATTCCTCCATTCGTTCGTTCAGGAATTCCTCCAAGGATTCCTGCAGGGATTTCTCCAGAGATTCCTTCAAGAATTTCTCCAGACATTCATCCAGAACCTCCAGGACCCCTCCAGAAATTTCTCCAGAGATTCCTCCAGGAATTCCTTTAGAGGTTCCTCCAAGAAGTCTTACATTTCTCCAGGGAATCCTTTAGAAATTCATTAAATTCAGGATTCGTCAAAAAATTTCTCCAGGGATTCGTCGAGCAATTTGTGCAGAGATTTTTCCAGAAATTTATCCAGGAATTTCTCCAAGAGTTCTTCTAGAGATTCTCCCAGGAATTCTAACATAGATTCCTTCAAAAATGCTATTGAAACTAGTGGTCCGGATAACTTCGTTGTGCCATTAAGTGGGCTATTGAAAAACAGCATGCATTCTCCCATACAAATTGACAGATAAATTTACGCCCATTTTTCCAACTATTCCGGCGACTTTTCTAAGCTTTTTATTCACACGAACACGTCAGAACCCTAGATGAATAAAACAGTGAAAGAATTATGCAAATCCGTTGACCAATTCGGATGCCATATCGTGAAATACAAACACCATTAAATTTTTATTTATAAAGAAGATTATTTAAAAGCAGTTGATATTAAAAAAAAAAATAATTTAGAACTACAGTTGGTATCGTATAGTGAAACGGAGTTGTGAGAACGCTTATGATTTTGCTCCAACAAATCAAACTTTCAACCTCCAGATAAATTATAGGATATACTGAATATATACTTACATTTCATGTATTTTCATAAAGTATTTTCGGGGGAGGTTTTTTTTAATTCCACTGAAAAGTGCATAGGAATTCACTTGAGAAATTTTTGTGTGAATTCCTGAGAGATTTGCTGGAAAAATCTCTAGAGAGGGATTCCTATAGGGACGAATTCCATGTGAAATCGGTTAGTCACAAAACACGACCATCTTCGATTCGCAGTAAATTTTGCACATGTTTTCTTATGGTAGAATAAGTTTTTTTTCATAGATGGAACAATCATTTTGAGTCAAGAATAACTTCTGAAAATGGCCTATGGGTTTTTGCATGTCATATATTTCGAAAAATGTCTAATTAGAAACTGTTGATTTAAAAGGAGAACGATCTATGGAGAAGTTGTTACAAGAAAAAAATATACACTGAAAAACTGTTTCATTTTTTACTAAAAAAAAATCTAAAATAAAAATCAAATTTTGAATCAAACGAAAACTATATTTTATGATGGAATTATAAAATAATTTTTTTTTTTTGTCAAGAACAACTGCTGGTCGTTTTTCAAAATGTTGGTTGTTTGCCAATATAAATATGCTTTGATGATCCAAAAAGTATCTTGGAACTTGGCTGAACCATGTTAACCATCATGATCACTCCTCTAGAAGTAGCCATTTTCGAGTTATTTGAAATTTAATGCAAACAATAACTAATTCAATGATAGAAAAGACCATTTACATTGATTTTTCGTGATTCCCCATCTAGACCAATAGGTTTCCGAGAGTATATGTTATATTTCTCTATACTGACTTAATGTTCTTGATGGAGAATCACGGATAACTTTTGAGAATGTCGTATTTTAACATATAATCAATACATTTCATAATTAATCTTCAAATAATTTGATAATGGCTACTTCTAGAGAAGTGATCATGATAATCATTTTAGTTTAGAATAATTTTAAAATTAGTGTTACATTCCCAAATTAATGTGATTTTAACACAAATACAAAAAAAAATCGATTCTAAGTTGTTACTGATATTTTTTTTTCATTAACAGAAGTCTTCATCATCAAACTTTGCCCCACTCATCTATGTCCTATAAATATTCTATAATTAAAGTTTATAAAATATTTAAATAGGATTTTGTGTAATTTTGTGTGAATTGTAGTCCAAACTATTCACTACAAATTCTCCAAAGAACGTTTTTCTCTTAAATTAACAGTTTTTGAGCTGAATTTTTCAATTAAATTGCATGCAAAAACTCGTAGACTATTTTCAGAAGTTTTTCTTAGGTCAAATTGATCGACTTTTCTAAAAAAAAACTCATTCTCCCATACTGAAAACATGTGCAAAATTCAATCCAAATTTTCAATCCAGATTTCTAAAAAATTCAACTCATTCTGTATGGAATCCGTCTAGTTGTAGCTGAATGCATTTTTGGAGAAATGTCTAGATTAAGCCCAGAAAAATAATCTTGTGTAACTTGTGGAGATGGCCAGGCATGGGAAAAATCACTCACTCACCCGAACGCCACCAATACAAAATAGCCAAATATTTGCTGTTACCGAATGTTCAGTGATAGCTGAACCGTACTGGGATGAATGTACACTCAGAAACAAGGGTACCCGAGCAGAAAAAAATAACTACTGAATACCAAATTGAGGTATTCCATACCAGATAATTTCCCGAGGAGGAACAAATAACTCCCCAATAACTTATGCATACCATTTTTTGGTATCATACCAAAATTAGGTATTGTTCAGTTGTCAATACCTTAATTTGGTATTATAATGGTATTGAAAAAAATCTTTAAAACAATTAAAAATACTTCATTGAGGTATTAAACAGCTATTGAGGTCTGTTGGAGGTATTGAACTACAATTGAAAAATTTCATTTTTATTTGAAAATCCATCAAGTATTATTGAGGTATTACAATACCTGATCTAGTTATCAGTTTGGTGTTCGTAGAATATGCTTGAGATATTATTTGAGGTATTTTACCTCTTATGCAGGGCTAATTCATACCTCATTCAGGTATGTAGTATTGGAAATTATCTGGTATGGAATACCTCAATTTGGTATTCAGAAGTTATTTTCTTCTGCTCGGGTTCCAATACTACATACCTGAATGAGGTATGAATTAGCCCTGCATAAGAGGTAAAATACCTCAAATAATATCTCAAGCATATTCTACGAACACCAAACTGATAACTAGATCAGGTATTGTAATACCTCAATAATACTTGATGGATTTTCATATAAAAATGAAATTTTTCAATTGTAGTTCAATACCTCCAGCAGACCTCAATAGCCGTTAAATACCTCAATGAAGTATTTTTAATTGTTTTAAAGATTTTTTTCAATACCATTATAATACCAAATTGAGGTATTGACAACTGAACAATACCTAATTTTGGTATGATACCAAAATATGGTATGCATAAGTTATTGGGGAGTTATTTGTTCCTCCTCGGGTAGTCACAGAATGACTAAATTTTAGTAATTTATGACTATTTTCTATTTGCCTCTCTTTCATTCTGCAGGGAATTTTATTCTTATTTGTCAATTCGCCTGGGTTGAAGCATCGCTAAGCTTCAACCCAGTCGAAATGAAAGTTAGTATGAAAATTCACAGCAGAATGAAAAAAGAGGCAGAAAGAAAAAAGTCATTAATATATACATTTTAGTAATTCTGTGATTATTTTTATTTCTGAGTGTAGCACGAAGGCGTCGAAACCAGGCTTCTTCCTTGCTCTTGAGTTGGCCCCTCTCTCCCTCTGTTAATGATCAACTACAAAAGAGAAGCGATTTTACCCACACATAAACTGAGCGTACGTACTCTGCGGGATGACGAGTTTACGCGTTCACGCTACACGCTAAGCCTGCTCAACGAAGCGCATGTGATAAAACTACACAGAATGAGGCAACCAATGCAGGATTCTCTGGCTGAGTGAAAATTCTGTGTAAGTCGCACGCATGCTGTGTGTAGCCGATGTGTTGGCCTTCGGCTGTGTGGGGATGGATGGAAATGGAACTGTCAATCTCTCCCGCGCGGCAGCGAACAGTTGGCCGTTGGTAAGATGGGGAGTTTTCTGTGATTTTTTCAGTTGAAAAGCCGGAAGATGGTCGCAAATGTGGAAGTTTTTTCCCCATTTGCTTCCGCTTCGGCTATTCGAATGAAAAAATCTCTGAAAACTTGAAAATTTGAATGTTTTTTTTTATGTTTTCAGAAGCAAAACAAAAATGGAAGCGAATTCCGCATTCCAAGTGTTCCTCCTCTGTGCGCATTTCACTCATTCGGTTTGTTTACCACCGTTTGCTCAAAACTGTGTACAGCCCCCTTTGCACAGAATCTGATTTGCATGATTTTGTGTACTCGGCACTCATTTCTGAGCGTGACAAGTTTAGCGTGCTCATAATTGTCGTGAGTGTACTAGGTCGCTCCATCTATGAGATCAAGATGAGCGAAATAAAGCCTGCTTGTTGCGACGCTCACCTTTATTCACGCTTCAAAAAAAAAAACTCTTGAGCGTTCCGCCCGAACAAGACAGTCCTCGGCAGGCCCGGATTTGGGAGGGGGTGCCAAGGGGGCAAATGCCCCGGGCCGTCCGATTAAGGGGCCCCCCGGGGAACCAAAATTTAAAACAAAAATACATTTTGAAATACCTTACAATATGTTCTCTTCAATCATTTGAACAACAATTTTCTAATATTTAAGTATTTTTTTACCTCTTATCTGAATCTTATAGTATGGTTTGTTCAACGATTATCCTTTAATATATTACAAGAAAACATGAATGTTTAGCCAAAATCTTCAAAATTCTTCTCTTCTCTTAAAAAAATATTGGAATTAAAAATGCCCTCAACGTTTTTGCAAGATCTAAAAAAATACGGCTGACCCTGTAAAGCACTGCTCAATTCAAAGAGTTTATTGGGTTCCTATCAGAGCTATAAATTTAAACATATTTTCAATTCTATCAGAAACTTGAAGCATAAAGAAATTCTTTTGTGATGTGGTAGTCAGTATTTTTAAATACTTCTCTTTTTCGTATGCCTTAGTAGATGAAGTATTCTTTGAATTCAGTATAGGCTTAGCTTTGAATATATTCCATATAATATACAGTACAGGCAAGAAAAAAGTACTGTAGAACATCTTCTAATGAATCGATTGATCTGAAATTGGAAACTTGTAGTAAATAGAATCAAAAGGAGCTTTGGAGAAAAACGGCTTTGAAGATTTTCAGCAATTTTATCAGCAACTCCATACAAATTGTACAGAAGCCAGAAACGAGCTAATCTTCTACGAATTGTTTTATTTTTCCCATTGGACGGAAAAACCACCTAAAAATACTATTGGAAAGCTTGAAAACAGTTGATTTTTTTAATTTATATTTCTCACAGCCGAAAATGTCACTTGCACCACTTTGCATAATTCAATTACTCAAATTTAATACTTTGTTTGTGGAGTCCTCAAACGTGCTGAATTTTGTAAAGGGGCCCCCTCTATGAGATCTGACCCGGTCCCCACGAAGCCCAAATCCGGCACTGGTCCTCGGGGAGTTGTGAGGGCAATAATTTTTGATGAAATTTTACTCTGTATTTTGTGCTGCATCTTCCTCGCTCATTTTTCATTGCCTCACTGCTTAGCATTTTTCGTAGGTTCGAATGCATAAGGTACAACGAAAAAAGGTAAAAACTAAAAGATCAGCAAGATCATTATAAGGTACACAACAAAATAGATACAGCGTGGTTGGAACACGACTGCCATCCAACTAACGAATCCGACCCGTTAGTTGACATTACTGACAGCTAGTAAAAATGCTCCAGACTAACGCATCTGGACAGCAAATCGTCACGAAACGCAAATTTACATGCACATTTCTCGCAAAACTTCTGATCCCGCTCTAAAAGACATTGGTAACCGAGTGTGTAACTCCTTGTTTCTAAGCAAATGAATGAACCAGGATGGAAACTATCCCCACTGGGAGACAGTGTAATCGCAGCATAGTTGAATAACATTTAAATCCATTCGTTTGCTCGGTACACTCGGTTACCAATGGTTTTTAGGGTGAGATCACAAGTTATGCGAAATTTGTTCTATATCGAGACTTTAATGCAACGGTTCTCAGACGTCAAAGTCAGTTTGCCATCTTCTCTTGACATTCGGGTGCTTTTTAGTTAGAATTTATTCCAACCAGCGAACAACCAACCATCGAGTCATTCCATGTAGTGGAGTTCCAACGAGCGAACCCCCACTGTATTGATAATATAACATAATACAAAATCGATAAACAATTTGTCATAACTTTTTTTTTTTGAGAAACTGGAGCTAATAGATTAGAGGTGCATTATATGGCATTTCTTTTTTTTCAAATGCTTTATTTTTCTATACACATTGATTACTGAACTAAAGTAGCTTTTTGCTTAATCTTACTCTACACGTATAGGTTTTTTTTTTTCAATTTTGTTAGTTGACTAACACTGGGTCTCTATTCTACCTTTCAAGCAAAGTGTCGGAATAGCAATAGGAGGATATATATGCTCAATTTTCGTTTTAATTGAGGATTTTTAGGAGAGATATCGCCTTTCCAGAGTAGTACATTATTTGTTACATAATGTACACATTCAAAATCGTGCAGTGCTCCAATCTAGATTTCTCTATTTCTGGTTCATCAATCTAAAATAAAGTCGGGAAAACTTAGCACGACGAACGGACAATGTGGGTTCTGTGCTTTGCATACGATTTTTGGCAATTGCCCAAACTGACGATCCGGCGACGGAAACACGATTAGCATTTTTATTCGTTCCCAGGAATCGAAAAAAAAAACTCAAACTTCCCATTAATTCAATCCACCTACAAACTCCGGGAGCACACATCCTCCAAGCTCACCGAAAATTACCGGTCACGAAATCCGTTTCCATTCCGTTTCAAATTTCCTTTATGCTTATGAGCATTTCCAAACTTCGAACAAAGGTGCGAGTATTTATGATCCGTTCCGAAATTGTAACACTTCAAGTGTTTTTATTACACTCTTAAAAATAATGAAAATTACTCTGGACGTAATTCTGGTTATGACTGAATGACACATGATGTAAGTGATGGAACGACACAAAAACGTGTCCTTGAAGCTGTATTGAACAAAAAATGTAATTTTACATGTTAAAGGACACGAAAACGATGGAACTGAGGTCGACATTTCCCGAATCAGACACTAACGTATTTGAAATTTGACACAAATTTACGTCATTCGGCTCGCTTCTTTTATGTGCATCCCAAAAGACGTAAATCACATTATTTTTTGGTACTGTGTAGCTTTGCCACCGTGGCTGAGAATTTCATTGACAGCGATCTGTGTAATTAGCAGGGCCCTAATTACGGGTCATTTTAGGGTCCCGATTGGGATCGCAGACAGAAATGCAATGTTCACACTACCGGAAAAGATATGCAAATGGAAGCGTTCGTTGTTTGCGGGTAGCTGCTATCTTCCAGTCGGGATCTTATCTATTGAGAAGATCAATTTCTGAAAGAAAGTTCACTCCCTGCTGCGGAAGACCGATCCTTCAGAAGGGTGCATTTAATATAGATATTTTTCCGTGCAATTAACCTTCGGTGTGCGTTCCGGGGGCTGCAAATTTATGCATCGGCGTAAATATTTACGTGCAACATTAATTTCCTAAATTAAACATAAACACTCATTTTATTTGCCTTTTGACTGCTCGGCACACTTCTTAGCTTTTGGTTTGATGGCTTTGGGTGGCAAATGTGGTCACTGTATGAGGGAGGGAATGGAGGAAAGGGCATTTGTACAACATGCACATCTTTTGTTTGCCAAGTCGTGGCCCTTGTCGTCGTCGTCGTCGTCGTCTGAAGTCGTCGGGTCTACTGAATGGAAGAAAAGCTGAATGAAAACTGCATTCAGCGAGACAACCCAAGGAATACTCGAACACAATGTTTCGAATGTTTTATTCATGTCTCGAGTGGGGTGGAGGGAGGGCCAACAGGGGCTATGGCGAAGCAAGGCAAAATTATATGCATTGTGTCGTTGGCGGCGCGCAGTGGCTCAAATGACAAAAAAGTCGTGTTTGCAGAAAATTGTTTACTTCAGTTAGCATTGAACATTAGTTCCTCAAAGCTTCTTATTGAAATCTAACTAAATCAGTTTAATTTAAAAGAACAAACTAAGATGCTTAGAACTGTGCTCGTCATGCTTATCTTGTAGGTTTGTCAAAAACTTTTTTCGATAATTTTGCAATTTTTCAAAATTTTTGTTTGTTATTTTGAAAAAACTCTAAAATTATCATCCACCCCTCATCACGTTACAAATGTTGTACGTTATTTGATGAACTTTGACGTTGCCTATGCATTTCCACGTCAAGATAAGAAAATTTCATGTTTTGCCACACAGTGAAAAATGCCATCAAATCATTTATCTAGTTGTTGGCAACACATTTTCATCATTATTAGTTGCATGATGTTCTCTCAAATTTCTTAAGGAAATTATTACATTTCAGTACCAGACGAAACATACTTTTCTATTCCCAATCTTACAAGTGTGCCAAAAATTTTGGATTTCTGTTTTAGCAATAATTTTCGTTTCAAATCATTTTCAAAAATTTTGTTTTTTTTTCAATGAATGATGGTTTTTAAACTTTTTAGGCAAGCTTTGTACTTTTGTCAATCTTTTGTAGAGTATGCGACCACTGTGCATTGGCGGCGGCAGTTCAGGCAGTCGCAGTGGTTGAAAGAAATATGACGAAAATTTACACCCAATAACAGCTTGTCCCCGGCTCCATTTGTTTTGTCCGAGCGGCGAAGCGCAATGCAGTCCCGGTAGAGGTTGGTCGGTTTGGTTTGGACTTGAGAGGGTATCGAAATTCAACCTCTGGACACCGGCCTTGTACACGTCAGGGGAAAATATTTGTTTGAATTTGGAATTGTGCGGTTTTGCGGTTAACGGCTAAGGTGAGTTGTTGTTTGGAAAACGACTCCTCCAAGGGTGTGAATTAGATTAGAAATGGTTCTTCGGCAAAGGAAGGAAATACTTGTGGCTTGGAAGACGAAATAGTTTCCGGAGCGTTTTGACATGATTGGGCTGGACCTGTCGAATCGAATTAGAATGTTACGATCTGAATGGTTGGATGTCAATTGCCTTAAGTTTTCTTTCTTTGTATAATAAGCGGTTATTTCCAATTGAAATAACAATTCATGGGAACAAAATTTTGGTTGAGGATGGCACAATATCTCTTGTTTTATTTCTTTTTTAGTTAATCACCTTTTCACTTAAGACTTTTCTTGAACCTTTTTGAACTACATTGTTTTTCGTGGAAAAGGGGACTGCGGGTAATAAAACTGTTTTAGAAATTGCGATCTTTAATTTGTACCTATTGATGAAACTCTTACTCGAAAAAATCCTCCTACAATCTATTTTTCTTGAAAATTTCCATTGTTTCAAAGCTAACAGTCCCATCCAGATGATCCAGACCTCCCTGCTAGAAATCCTCAATACCTTCAATCAACGACTTCCGCCACAAGTCAATCACTTCGTCTAGACTGGAGGTCTCTCTCCCACATCGTCGTCGTCGTCATCATATCAAACCATCTCGTGCTCTTGATCTTCATCGGTCGTATCTCCCTGTCTCTCTGAACCATAATTACGTTAAGTAAACATGGCCAAATCGCGTCAAATCAAATCCTCTTACCATCAAGATATTCGGTTGCACCGAGTGCACCACAGTTGTATGCAAATTACCGCACAATTCGCTGACGATCGCGTCTCTTTCTCTCTTGCAGGTACCCTGCGACCACCCGGTCTGATTGGTGGGTCCAAGCCGAAAGTGGCGACACCGGCCGTCGTCTCCAAAATCGAACAGTACAAACGGGAGAACCCGACCATCTTCGCCTGGGAAATCCGGGAACGTCTCATCTCCGAAGGTAAGTCTACCACGTACTACATACAACCACGCAGCCGGAGTTTATCGTCGGCGGGAAATCTGTCCGGCTTCCGCTCCTAAGTTCCCCCTCTCGTAAAACTGAGATCAATCAAAAATCAAATCCTGCATCAGGAGGCCCCCGGGAAGAGCTAGTTGGTGGGTACATCAATCTCTGGTTGATCTGATGGGACGCATCACCGGAGTCGCACCGGATTGATATGCAAATTCGCTCAGTGTCTCTTCCGTCCGCAAACTCGGAAAAGGAGCAACAAATTTGTGCAATCGATTCTTCTTCTGCGATGTGAGTCATGCGCTCTCTGACTGGGGGACCTCTCGGCATCAAAAGCGCTCTCGCGCTGATCCGGGCAAATTGATAACCGATTGATTTATTGATGCGAGCAAAGTCGGAGAGTTTAACACCGCCGCTGCCGACGCTGAGAGATTCCCACCAAAGTCACGGGAGTCTTTGATTCCATGAGTGTCTTCAGACTTAATCAAGGGAGGGCAAACGACCTCACAGGCATTCCTAAGCAACCAAAAAGCACTTCATAAGCACGCAGGTCTGAGTATAGGGTATAAGGTGTCCCAGAAAGCATAGACACGACTTCACCATAGAGTAAAGTGGGGCAAAAGTTCGAGTGGGACAAGAGTTTCTTTTTAAGATTTCTAGCTCAATTCATAACAAAACTTATAAATGTCATGGTGGTTCGAATGCTATTCAAGTAAGAGACTTTTAGTCCAAATATCATAAAAATCGATTGGGATTTGGAAAAGTTATGGCTATTTGTTGTTTTCCTACGTGAATATTGTAATTTTTGGTCAAACTTTCGTAGCATGGAACCAATTGAAGATAAAATCTTTTTCAATATTTTATGTAAGGGCGTTTCTAGGCCTATCATAAGGTTGCTTTGAGGTGTATTAGTTTTTGCATAAATGCTTGGAAACAATTTTTGGCCCATAGTGGGGCAAAAGTTCGACCTATGTATAAACTCACGGGAAAATTTGCAAATTGCCTAAAATCCACATATTATCTTCAAATTTAGCAAAATTTGTCTGATCGGGCGAAAAATGTCACCAAAATTTTACATTTGCTCTCAGTTTTGCGAAAAATTGCTATTTTTGAGTATATTACAATTAATTCTGTTTTGGGCAACTTTTTGCTGAAAATTCAGTGTGTATTTTTCGTCAAACTTAAGTTTACGGCTGGTGTAAAGTATGCCTGTCATTAAAGTATCGAAATTTTGTGTTTTAGCCAGCGAACTTTTGCCCTACACTAGATTCGAACTCTTGCCCCACCGGTGCACACTGTAGCCGTCGCTGAAAAAACGTGATCGAAATTGTTTTGACCTTGAAAACATGATTTTAGTACTAAAGTGTCTTCGGGAAAGTTTTTCCATAAAATAATCGCTATTTTATGAAAGTGTCAATTTGGTGATTAATCCACCTAAAAGTGAGAGCGAAATTTTATTTTTCGTATTTATGAATTTAAAAATAAACTTTACTCGGGAAAGTTGTAGGTAATATTAGAAGAAACAACTTTGCTGAAGACATCGTATGCATATTTTTTGATTTTCATGTACATTTGTGGAGTTTTTTGTGGAACGCCCCTAAAAATCACTTTTTTCATCATAACTTGGTTGGATGATTTTGTACAATTTTCAATTGTTCTAGTGTTAATTGTTACTTGCAAAAACGCATAACTTTCTCCAAAAGAGCATATTTTTATCACTCATACTTTTCGAGTTATTGAAGGTTTTATATAAAATTTTGCACCTTTTTGACACTAAAAATCATTAGGTCGCGCACATTTCCGCAGTCTGAAACATGTTCATCTAATGGTTTGAAACTTATACTATGAAATGCAGAGAAAGCCGCTTTTAGCCTGCTTTAGCCTGACGGTCAAAAGAAAGTCTGAAAAAATGTTTACTTACATGCAGATATAATTTACACTTATTCACTACACCCTATATTGGCTTAACTTGAATATCTGGCATCACTGTATCGAATTTTATGCTATAAAGTCAACAATATAATCAATCAACAAAAGGTCGGAATAATCTGTTCAGACAAATTTATCACAGACAAACAGACAACATATCCAACACACTTTTCGTCGTTCACCTTTCCAACGTTAGCTGTTTATTTTTTGCAGAAAAACACTTATTGCTATTTTTTCTGCAGGAAGTCTCAGTCCTTTCTTGAGAATTTTTCGGAGCTCGCAGCAAAAACTAAAATGTATAATATAACTATGAAACATTATTTTTTTTCCTTTAAAATTCATATTCAATCCATAAATCAGTAAATATTAATGTTTAAGATTATCATCATTATTTTTAGCTTCGCTATCACTGGTTTATTCGTTATCTTTTTTATCCAAAAGATTTTCCCATCCTGATAAGGAAACACTTTTTTCTCGAGAATGCTCTAATAGATGTAATCACAGGATTTGATGTCGCCAACAAACAGTGTAATTCTTAGTCAGTATCAATTCTGGAGATCCTCCCTGCAACTCTTAATATCCGTGTTACATCCTATTGAGCCTCTTCGGTCAACTGTCCAATAGAGACCAAGAAAGAAATTACCTCACTTCCTCGTATAAGGATTCAGTGTAAAAAGCGTTGAGCAAATTTCTCCATAGCATCGATGTTACTGAATCGATTCACATTTGAACTGTCGAATCTATTTATTGATCGCCTTCGTGTACTGCCGTTCTACGCATATATGGCTCGCAGCTCATAAGGTTTACATAGAAAATGGGACAAGTAAGTGTAGATGAGCAGTGTAAGCAGGTTGTAATTTATTAATGGTCCCTTTTATACATGGGTTCGAACACCACAAATGAACAAATTCAACAAAATGTTATCATAGAAAAATGTATGAACAAATTTTGTTACATGATCTTCAATATGATCATCTTAAGATTTCAGTAATTCCGCTGTTTTATTTTGTATGATGCTGATAAATAACCTTCGCCAATCGTATCATCAATCAAGCGGTTCTGGTGATGACAAATCACATGACACGAGGGTAAATATTTCCGATAACTATTACTAAGTTTCTAAAATATTTCAACAAATGTATTTTTTTTCATTCTCCACAAATTATCAACTATTAATTGTAAAATGCAAAAATGTTATATTTGTGAATAAAACTAAAATATAGGGATTTCTTATGAACAAACGAAAACTATAACATTTTTTATTGGTTTAGTGGGAAAAAATTTCATTATCGGTATTTTACTAGCACTACCGATAAATCTATGACAAAAGGTCGAAAGACAAAAGGCCGAAAGGACAGAAAGTCGAAAGACAAAAGGTCGAAGAACAAAAAAGAAGGGACAAAAGATCTAAAATCTTTTTTCAAAGAAGGAAAAATTTCCCACCAATTAAATCATTTTCGACCTTTTGTCCTTTCGACTTTTTGTCTTTCGACCTTTTGTCCTTTCGACGTTTTGTCTTTCGACCTTTTGTCCATAAACCCTACCGATACTGATCGATGTAGTACCGTTGAATCGGTATTCAGCAAAAGTAGTCGGAGCCGGAATCCCTAATTGACCACCTACTTCATATATGGAACCAACGTTAGAAAAGTGAACGATGAAAAGAGTGTATGATATTTAGTCTGATTGTCTGTGGTAAACCTGTCTGAACAGATTATTCTGATCTGTTGTTGATTGATTTGATTGCATAAAATTCGATACAGTGATGCCAGATATTCAAGATAAGCCAATATAAGGGGTAGTGAATAAGTGTATGTTATATCTGCATGTAAGTAAACATTTTTTCAGACTTTCTTTTGACCGTCAGGCTAAAGCAGGCTAAAAGCGGCTTTCTCTGCGTTTCATAGTATTAGTTTCAAACCGTTAGATGAACATGTTTCAGACTGTGGAAATGTGCGCGACCTAATGATTTTTAGTGTCAAAAAGGTGCAAAATTTTATATAAAACCTTCAATAACTCGATAAGTATGAGAGATAAAAATATGCTCTTTTGGAGAAAGTTATGCGTTTTTGCAAGTAACAAATAACACTAGAACAATTGAAAGTTGTACAAAATCATCCAACCAAGTTATGATGAAAAAAGTGATTTTTAGGGGTGTTCCACAGAAAACTCCACAAATGTACATGAAAATCAAAAAATATGCATACGGTGTCTTCAACGAAGTTGTTTCTTCTAATATTACCTACAACTTTCCCGAATAAAGTTTATTTTTAAATTCATAAATACGAAAAATAAAATTTCGTTCTCACTTTTAGGTGAATTAATCACCAAATTGACACTTTCATAAAATAGCGATTATTTTATGGAAAAACTTTCCCGAAGACTTTATAGTACTAAAATCATGTTTTCAAGGTCAAAACAATTTCGATCACGTTTTTTCAGCGACGGCTACAGTGTGCGGTGGGGCAAAAGTTCGTTTAAGACAATCAATTTTGAAACTGTTATAACTAAAAATGGGTAAATATTTTGACACAAGCATGTTCAGCAAAATTTTAGCCAATATGTTGAAGGTTCACTGTATGGTTTTTGTTTTGTTTCAGCTGCTCTTGTTTTCCTGGGAACTTTGATTATACCACTAAGGTCGATCTTTTGCCCCACCTTACTCTACTGTCATTTCAAGCCTATAGAAGATAAAACTCTGTTTTTTTACAAGAGTACATTGCGATTTTTCATGAATTATTTAATTATTAATGTGTTGGTTACGCAGTGCCGTAGCGTGCGGTTGGCCAGGTTGGCACCCGTCAAGGGCGCCAGCCTAAAGGGGGCGCCAAAATGTGTGAATCACTCGGTAAAATTCTCAAAGGTGCATATTAGATTAGGGCTTATTATTAGTAACAATTCAAAAAAAAAAAAATAGGACATAATAAAGAAACATACAAAACAGGTTTTGAAAGACTTTTACAAAATATGCAATAAGTATTTCAAAAGATATTGTTCATTCCTATATACATTTTTAAAGTTTGAAGTTCAAATAAAAACACATAAATTAAGTTTGTTAATGATAAGAAACAAAGATTTGTATTATTCAGATTTGTATGTTTGCTAAAAGTTAGACTGTATGTTTCGTTTTTTTTAGTAAAATTACAAGAAATATTTTCACAGAATACTGAACATGAATCTAAGATTATCCTGAGTGGGATCCACGAAATTATGGGCAGATTTTCAACAGAAAATTGGGCAAGATTCTCACAGAATCAATTACAAGATTCTAAGCAGCAGGCTCTTGCTTTATCATGATCGGTCTTACACATAATTCTAGGCGTCATTCTGATATAATGTTGTGCAATTTTTTCATAACTCTAATCATTTTGTAAATTGCTCTATACCTAGAAAAAATTCTCACACCAGACATAATTCTAGAATTTGTAATATATTTTTAACTAGTGTTCTCAGCAAACTTCGTCTTGCCATCAAGTACCGTATTGATTCATATTACGGACAGCTTCAAATTCCGGACACTCTACTTTGTATGGGAAACATTTCACACGAAATGTTTCAATTTTTGCCGTTCAAAAGTTCTCAATTTCGAGGCTCGTTTAAGTAAGCTTTTTCCATAAATATCTTCGAAAATTTATAATGCCCAACTACCTTAGATGTCTTTTTAGTGGTTTGACGATTTCAATTGATGATTTGACTGTTCCATTAATGATTATCATGAGCTGTCCGGAATTCGATTCAAAGTGTCCGGAATATGAGGCAAAAGTGAGGAAGCGTAAGGAATAAGAATCATGAAAAGGCCACACATTTTGATTTATTTAAAATTATTCAAGTTGCGGAAGCGTATTCTTTACCCCCCATTCGAAAGATAAGGACTTTCTACGCTCGATAGCGCTAAGGAATCAAACAGAATGATTTATTTTGTATGCTCTATGTTGGGTTATACTTCACTGAGTCCTTAAGTGTCCGTAATATGAATCAAAACGGTAGTCTGTTGAAAAACGCTATGGATCGTCCCATACAAAATGACAGTTCCGTGCACTCTCGTTTTTTCAACGTTCCCGGTGAATATCCTGGGATTTTTATACACACAAACTCGTTGGAACCCTTAACGAACAAAACGGAGAAAAAATCATTCAAATCCGTTGACCCGTTCGTGAGCCATTTCGTGACATACAAACACCATTTCTTTTTTATTTATATAGATAACCGTAAACATGTTCTACACTAGCTGAAACTCGTTTGGTTTAAAAAAAATGCGGTGGAAAAGTTGAATGTAACTATTTAGACTTCTTCATTAACATTATTGTTATTATTTGATCACCTTTCAAGAAGTTTGCATGATTGACATTTTCCATGTTCACCTTCTTTTCCACCGTAAAGGTTCTTGGAAAAAACTTTAGATTTTTTGTGAATATTTCCATTTTTCGATATCTCACTGTGAAGAATGATTTCAATTTGAATGGTAATAGCAATTCTTTGAAAGTAAATTGAAAACTCTTCAATATATTACAAATATTTTTTAATTGATTTACAAACAGCAGCTTTGCAATGAAGCTTTTAAATAATGTCTTGACTAAATCTACGCAAAATTTCAAACAAAAATATTTCATTTCAAATCCTAGAGAATTTTCTTTGCTTTCTCTATGAATTTCCTGAAAAATAATATTTCTATAAATGTCCAAAGAATCTAAATCATCCTATCATATCTCAGAAAATATAACAATTTTTCCTTTACAATTACTTTTATGAGGTTGGTCTTTATTTAAGAATCATAATTTTGTAAAGGATTGCTATGGCTTTCGAGATGTATTTCTGGCATAAGCTCTCAAATTCTTTCCAGTTATTCAGAGCGAAAAGTTTTAAAATTCTGCTTGAAAGCAAATGGTCCGACATGTACAGGAGAATTTCTTTAAAAATTTGCATTTAACCAAAATTTACAAATTTTGTTTGAAACGTCTAGTAGAAACTGTACATTTGTTCTTAGCTATATAAACTCTATATTTCTTTGGAATTTGTCAATGCATCTTTCAGATATTATTGAAAAGTACTCAGAAAATTTTCATTAAAAAATAAAAGAATACTCATTCTTTCTTGCAGGAGATTTAGTCAATAATTTAATATGTTCTGATCTCAAGGAAATAATATAACCTTTTATGACACTTTTGACGATTTTCATAAAAGTTCTCGTAGAAATCGCACAGAATTTATATTTTTTTGCTGAGCTTTGATAAAGGGGCGCTGAAATGGAGGTTTGCCAAGGGCGCCATGAAGCCACGCTACGGCTCTGTGGTTACGTAACATTTCTTTGAAGCATCTCTTATCAGTCTTGCACAAATCGCGTTATTTTTGAGCCACTTTGTTTTACAAAATTTGTTCTGTGTCAGAAAATAAAAATCAGAAAAAATATATTAATCAGCGACAATATGATTATTGATCGGGCGATCACTTATTCAAATCGGAATTTTAAACTTAATCATGTTAAATTTGTGTTATAACTAAAAATCCGATTCCAGCCGTGGTCGATTTAAAAATGATTAAAAAACAAACCCTTCCCAAGTAGCACACGAAACATCTTCCAAAGAGATGCTTTTCAAAAATGGTTTCAATCGCATATCAATAAAAGCATTTGTATTTAATGGGTTCTAGTTCGGTTGCATATCAATATCAAGGCTCATAAAGATTCATTTCCATTCCAATGAACATGCATTTCGCTTCTTGTTTGACGTTCAACATTTTTGAAACGACAAGATTTGCTGCAAATGTCCTTTGCAAACAGTAATGAAGTCAAGTTTGTTAAGATGTTTTCAGCAACTTTTCAAACAAACTCTTGAAACTTCTCCCAAAATGACGGTTTTTATGTTATGTTACAAATTACTTTCATTTAAAGCATCCGCAACTTGCATTCAATTTTCGTTCCCATACCACAACTCAAGCAGATTCATCCCAGTTGCGAGA
Organism: Aedes aegypti; assembly: GCF_002204515.2. Lineage (NCBI taxonomy): Eukaryota > Metazoa > Arthropoda > Insecta > Diptera > Culicidae > Aedes > Aedes aegypti. Next base: position 331,280,300 of record NC_035109.1, read on the forward strand.
AAGTTGCACTAAACTACGTTTATGACAGATAGAAGTTTGTTTGTTTCAATCCAGTTGCAATATGGTTGAGCTGTACCTTACATATCATCTAACAACGAAAATATGGTCTAGCAACTGTTTGTTTGTTTAAATGGTGTTGCTCATGTGTTGCGCGGAAGGTTTTGTGAAAAGATAAGATTATTTCAGGCGTGGTGTAATTTCGACAGTAATGAACTTGTATTCCGAAAGGTGCAGTAAAGTTATGAGCAACAAGCTTTAATTAATGGGCCATGTGGTCGCTTTTATAGTGCATTGGCGAAGAGCTGGTAGAGTAGTGAGAAAAGGAGAAGATTGGTGATCTTGAGGCCGGAAGTTTTATTCTCGTTCATATTTTTGTTTTCATAAGCGATTTCGGTATAACTTAAATATGTTGCAAACAGACTCCACCTCTTGCGCTTTTTGCGTTGCTATTCAGTGCAATTAAATGTCATATTTTCAACCATTGACAACTGGGTTTAATTTCAAGAGATTATTTTATTCTTGAGTTGAAACAAACTGTGCTGCTTGCGTTATATTTAGGCAAAAACATGAATAAATCAAGAATAAAGATTGCCTATCCAAGAGAATAGGGATTAACCTTTCGTAAATCGGAAATGTATTATTTTTATTACTACCTATTTAGAATACTTGAAGAGTTATAACTTCGTAATGCTGTCTTATGAGAGAAAAAAAATACATTTTTCGAATTTTAGTATTTTCACAAGTGTTTTCTAACAAAGCCAAAAATAATTTCAAACCAAAATTTATGTTCAACAGCTTTGATACAATGTACTTGAACTCACCACGGCAAAAGATTTTGTAAAAACATATTTTACTAGATATTTTCCAACAAAAACAAAATGTAGGGTCTGTGCTGACCTGATAAGAATTTATTTTGTATAATCAAAATTTTCAATATAAACGATTATTAAATCAAACAAATTTATCACAGATGCTGGTTGAAAAAGCCTTGAGAAAAATACAAAAACATAAAAATATTTGATTGTTTGGAAAAATACTTTGATTTTCATTATTAAAGTCGTGCCCATACTTTCTGAGACACCCTATAGGGCTCTTATAGATCTGACATACTGTATATAGCAATATAATAGCCCTTTAAGTCCAAAAGCGTGAACAAGTGGACTGTTGGTTACGAAGGTTACACAGCGTAACAAAAATGACATTTTTGCGTGTCTCAAGAATTAAATTATGTGTTTCTAGTAGATTTGAGGTTGCTGAATCTGATGCCGTTTCGAGAAATATTCCTGCACGTCACAATATTTAGCTACAGATCGCCAAAGTTGTATAATATGCTGGTTTAATTGCTGTTTACATGAAATTTAATGCATGATTTATCAAACTTTTTTGTGATCCAACCTAATAAGCATGTAAAATAGGACTTCAACTTCCATTTCAAATATAATTTGGTTGAAATTTGCACGATAAAATTTAAATTAAATCAATTTTTTCAACATGCTTGCAGTCTCTATAAAAAAAACTCTTCGTTTCTCTTATATGGCAAAATACAATGCTTTTCTAAAACACCAAAAATTGAACTTTGCTGATAAGTATTGTTATACACATGAAGTTTGAATTCTGTGGCAAATTCAGCAAATAAATTGTCGTACAAGCTGGAAAACTTGCATAGAAGATAAAAACCAGCTCCCAAAAATCTGGTGGAGATATGTTGATGATGTTTTCAGCATAGTTAAAAAACACACCTTACCCCAAACTTTAGAAACAATTAATAAGGCTCATAAAACATTGAATTTACTTACGAAGTGGAACAGGATAACAAATTGCCTTTCTTGGACTTACTTTTTTTAAAGGAACACTCATCACTCACATTTAAAATCTATAGAAAACCAACTAACTCTCAACGTATTATTTCAAACAAATCAAATCACTCACACCAACACAAAATATCTTCCTTCAATCACATGATACATCGAATGCTATCAATCCACCTCAGTGAAACTGGTAGAAGAAAGGAACTTAACTACATTTTAGAAACAGGACAATTAATCGGTTACACAAGACAAACAATACAACAACTCATTGACAAAAGAACACGAGAACAATACAAACGTTCACTTACTACTCCGACACAAGAACAACCAACACTCAAACGTATAGCCGTCAATTACAACGATGAAACAAAAAAGCTACGCCCAATCCTACGAAAGTTTGGTTTCGAGTTAGTTTTTACCAGTAGAAACAACCAACTCCAAACTCTCCTAGGTTCAACAAAAGAACCAATTGACAGTTTATATAAATCAGGCGTTTACCAAATTACATGCGACCACTGCAATAAAATTTACATAGGATAAACAAAACGGACTCTCAATACACGTTTTAAAGAACACGTAGCAGAAGTTACTAAAGCACACAAAGACACAGAAAAAGGACATGTACACCATTTCAAATCAAAAGTTGCAGAACATATTTACAATGAACAACATTTCCTTAACACAAAAAATATCCAACTCTTACGACATATTTCAAATCCTTGGAAGCTTGACGTAGCGGAAAGCATAGAAATTTTCAAACAAAACAACAATAAATTACTAAACAAAGATCAAGGAAATGGGTACTCTTGGCTGTTTAAACTTATACCTAACCATCACACACACAATACATAAATACATTAATTGACCACCTGCCAAACAAGCAGGAATTTCTAATTTTTACAATCCTTTCATTTGATTAGGTACACAATTAAAAAATGACCCCCTGTATACGATTACAGGTAGAATCTAGTTCTAACATACCAAGACACTTTTTTTCTAGTATATATAATAGATCCATGCGATGTTCTTTTCAAGTCGAGCACTCGACACTGAAGAAGTCTGTAGGTCGCAGACGAAATAGGCCTATCTGTCAAGACAAGCAACACATATTAGAGTTTGAAGGTGTTTGCTCGCCTTACTAGTGATTTTAGTATTTTTTTTTTTGCAAAAGTGAAGTGTTAAAGTTCAGTTTGTAGCCGTTACCCCGAATGCCGTTTCCCCGAATGTATAATTCTTGAATGACATTGCCCATAGATATTGTAATTCGGGGTAAGGTCGTTCGAAGACATGGAATTCGGGGTGATGGCATTTGAGGTTACAGCATTCAATGGGGTAGAATCACATTAAATGCTTTTGATAAGATATAATCTGATCCATTTTAAATTATATTCAAGTGTTTCAAATCTGGTTCATATTCTACTGATTGAGTATGATTTACGTCATGTGCAAGTGAATCTGATAAGCATCACATTTAAATTATTCAAGTCAGAAACAATTAATATTCAAGTGATTCTCCATACAAAAAAAAATAATGTCAGATTTACTCCATTTTCAAGTGATTCAGGTTTGGTTCGCTCCATATTCAAGGGTTCCGGGTCATTTGGCCGAAAGTAAGTTTCGAAGCTGAATTTTAAAGAATTGATATACACGTAATGGCTCTTTGATGTTAGTTCAACAAATAGTCAGCTAGTGACCAATCGATTAAGTTTTCAGCTCAAACGGGTGTTCGGTTCTTCAGATTTGTGCTCTTGAAAATTTGAGGTTTGGCTTCGATTCAACTTCACCTTAATGCAAGCAAATATTCACTTCTATGCTAGCGGTAATAGCTTCCGGCAGAAGTTTTTGCATTGTGTTTGCAGTCAGCTTTTGACAGTAACTAAAACGGTTCACGGATTATTAGTCCTGCTGCAGGACTGGATTGCTTCGATCCCTTGAATCGTATTATGTAAATTATTTCATTATTCTAGTAATTGTAAATTTTGGCTTTTTCTTTTCATAACGGAGAAACTATGAGCTTTTTCCACGTAATTGTTCACCGAGTCAGTCGGTTTACTGCTATACGCAAGCAAAGGTGCAGAGCTCAGTTCACACGTTGCAGTCCTAATATTGGAGGAGAAACAGAAATAATAGCCTTTGATCAAAAGTAGGAAAATCTCTTATGAAAATTTAAGCAAGTGCTATGCAAACAATTTTTATATTAGTATAACTACAAAGAACTGCCGATGATTTAAAGAAGGTAAAATTCCCAATTAAAATATAAGCTGAATTATTGCCAACAGTAACAAAACCAGTATAACTCTGAAGAATGACCTATGCTTAAAAGAAGGAAAAACTTCTTATGAAATCATGGAACCCTCTCATACCATTGATAGCCCCAGATGAAACAACCATGAGCTAAGAGTCTTGATGCAATAAGTAGAGTTCATAACTTCGTCCTAAAATAACGGGTTAATTTAACCATCCTCTTGGAGCTCTTATATAGTTACAAACATGACGTCCCGACACATCATCAGTTTCAATTAATGAGCTGATTAATTATTTGGCAACACCCAAGAATGTTACACATAAGTGTTGTAGTAATTTGATATTTTTTGTTCGTGATTCTGCCAAACGACCCGCTCGGCCAAATGACATTTGGCCAAATGGCGTTCGGCCAAACGGCATTCGGCCAAACGGCGTTCGGCCAAATGGCCGGACACCATATTCAAGTGATTCATGTCGGATTGACTGCATATTCAAGGGATTCAGATCTGATTCACTTTATATTCAAGTGATGCAGGTATAAATTACTAGATGTACAAGTGGTTCAGGTTTGATTCACCTCAAAATAAAGTAATTCAGTTTTGTTTCAATTTCAGGTCTTATTTTTTACTTTATTATTGAGATTTTTAGCCTTAGGCTGGTTCATCTCATAATGATTCATGTCTGATTGACTTTGTAAATTCAGGGCTAAATTCACTTCATATTGGAGGTTTTCATGAAGTGAATCTTATCTCTAAGCACGTCAGGTCTGATTCACTTAATTTACAAATGATTTATGTCTGATTTTTTTTATTCAGGCCTAATTCACTTTATCTTTAAATGTTCAGGACTGATTCACTTCATTATCAAGAAATCCAGGAGTGGTCTACTCAATTTTTAGAAAATCATGATTAATTCTCCTTTGAATTTAGTGATTCAGGTCTGATTTACATCATATTCAAACGTTTTAGGTCTGATTAATTTCCTATTCCGTTCTAAATAATTGAATACCGAATTTTCTATCTTATCTGTTTATGCTCAGAAGCGGCACCAAGCGGAATTTTATAATTCAAAGGCTCTTCCGAACTTCCTAAACAATTTTTCCGAAGACTCGAACTTTCTATCTCATGTAGATCACAAACATGACTTGCCTTGAATGCCCTATTTTATATGCTTCCTAATTTGCACCACCTAACAGCAAAATTTGACTGTTTGCCTTCCAGATGTTATTGACTTTATGAACAACTTTGTCGATGACTTGAACTTTCTATCTCATCTGGATCATAAGATTTTTATGAAATGCTTTTTTTTTTTTTTTTTTTTTTTTTATTTCTTTATTAGTATCATTCCAAACATTACATTCATTATTTCTTATATCTAGGTGTTCTGTGTTATTAGACAACACTATCATCCTAATTTGGTAAAACAAATCTAAGATTTTATTAACATTTTGTTAACAACATATTACATTTCATTTGCCGTAGCAGTTCAGATTTTTTACAGGTGAGTTGATTTCACCTGCTTATAAGAGAATTTATGAAATGCTCATTTTTATATGCTCACTGTCACTGGTTCTCATCCGCCCACTGACACTCGGTGACAGCAAATTCAATTTCGCTTGTGAAAAAGTTCATTCCATCAGAATAGCCCACAAAGACATCCGCTAATTGCAAAAGTGTTTTTTTTTTCTTGAAAGACAATTATGATTTATCAGCTGGAGGTAGGTATCACATTGCCGTTTTCTCACACCAATAATATAAAATTCATTTGTTATTTTGTATATTCAATTCTCAGTTTCAGTGCCTTTAGGTGAAATTAAATTTTGTAATGACACCAACAGTGGGTGCACCCATTCTCTTTCTCGTCGCATTCTCCCTCAAAGTCAGATTGGCTTCGTGCTAGCGTTCGTTTTTCGCACTGATCGAGAATCATTCGGCTGATTTTTACGACACTGGTTGATACTCAGATATTTCTCCGCAGAATTCTTCTTTATTTTTAAGAATCTTACCTAATTTAAGGGTGACTTCAAAAAGCAAAAGAAAGCCATTCAATGCAACAACAGGTTTGAAATGAGACCTTTATCGTCAATACAAGCAGCAGTGTCTGGCATGTACATCTTTTTGATCATATTGATAATTTTAATTACCAATGAAGCTGCAACAATGTATGAGACTTTTCATGCAATGAGTGCATAATAATCTTAACATCCCTACACCTTATCTACATAATAACCCCAACAATGACCCACGAATGGAAAATCCCATATCTTTCCTGCATCCAACTCGCAACAGCAGCTCCTTTCAATCGATCGATCGATCTCGCACGCGATTATCAGCGTGCAATATTTCTCCCTTATTGGTGTACCTCCGAGCGAAAGGCGATTGGATTTACGCCTGATACATATCTCACAAAGCTGCTGCTTCTGCTGCTGCTGCCACTCACAACATAACCTCTTCCATCGCGATAATGATTTATGATCCGCCGTAGATTATGAACCTGTTTTTATCTCATTCGAGAGCTCCACCACACAACCCATCGCCGGCGCGCCGTTGCAAATCGAAACGCTCTCTGACGTCAGATGTGTACCAACCTATACACTGCGTTTCAATTTAAACCCATTCGACGCGGGTAAAACTCGTGGAAGCACCGGACAAAGGACCTGCAAATCGATTTCCATTCGCGCGCAATTGGGGAGAACTCTCACCGAGGAGAGTTCCCTCCGCCGTGGGACGAACCTGAATTGAGATCATGTGAGTTTTCTTCAATGCGGTAATTACCGGCAGCTGATTTGATGGCTAATATGCTCCACGAGCGATAATCCGAGCAACCGTACAGAGTCACCTTCGGGTGATAAGAGGGCGCATCAAAGCGCAATCGGAAATGGGAATCAAACATGGGAGTAGCAGGGACAGGGATCATTGAAAAACTTTGTTAAGGGTTCACAGCGGGTATTAAGTGATCTGTCGAAAGTTCTTAGCACGAAATTTATGACAATTGTGGCAAGTATCTAGCCAGTAGAATAAACTAATTAATTCTGGAAGCCATTACTTCTTTTCAGAAAGGGTTGGCGATGGACTTATCAAGGAAGCTCTGTAGAAGTTTTCATGAATATTCCTTGAAATGTTTTGCAGATTTCTCCAGGAATTATTCCGAAATTTTTTTTCTTTGGATTCAGGAAATATTTGGAAAATTTTATAAGCACCTTCAGCGATTTCTTTAGTGATTTTCACAGAACTTCAGTCGATAATTTTTATGAAAGGTTTTCTAGAAATTCTAGAATAAAATATCAGTGACGTGGGTAGGGGTTTTGAAGCCCGGAATGGAACAACATTTTGATGCCCTCAAAATTGAAGCCAACTCTGGCTTATAGGTTTGCCATTCAAATCACTATCTTTGCCATTGTTATTGAAGAAACTCATCGTAGTAGCAGTTGATCTACATATAGAAAGCTTACATCGTAGTAGCAGCTGATTTGTTCTTAAATGTTCATTCCTCAATAAATATTCCTAGAAGCTAGACATAACTTTAGTTAGGATTGATGAAGAGAAATCGATCATGTCACATTCGCCCTAATTCTAACACACGCTTGAATTTAACTCGAAAAAATTCCCGAGCAAATTGGCAATAGAAGATTGCAACGATTTTTGCCTGAAATCATTAGATATTGTATTTGAAATTTGTTCCAATGTTCCAACATTGGATACTCTATGTAACTCATTATTACTATACAAGGGAAGGCGCTTCAGAATCATTTTCAAAATTCTATTTTTAATCCTCTGCAGAGTTTTCTTTCTGGTACTACAGCAGCTAGTCCATATTGGTACAGCATACAACATGGCTGGCCTGAAAATTTATTTGGAGATCAAAAGCTTGTTCTTCAGGCAAAGTTTTGATTTCTATCAATTAGTAGATACAGACATTTTATATATTTGTTACATTTGGCTTGAATGCCCTAAATGTGATTTTTGGAAGTTAAATTTTTATCTAGCATAAGTTGTGGATACTTAACTTCATCTGAACAATTTATTGAAACCCCTCTCATCGTAACAACATGTCTACTTGAAGGTTTCAAATAAAGAGCTTTTGGTTTATGTGGGAATATTATTAGTTGAGTTTTGGAAGCATTAATAGAAACCATCCATTTTTGCAAGTTTTAAGAAAAAATAACCAAACTTTTTTTGCAATCTACGACAGATGACACACAGGCTTCGTCCTTTAGCGAAGAGGCCAGTGTCAAATGCTGCCTTGAGGAACACCAGCTCTTACAGGAAGTCTTTCAGACCTAGAGTGCTGATAATTAACCTGAAGTGTACGATTCACAGATAACTGTGAATTATTCTAACAATGTATATTGGAATTTTTTTTTTTTTAATTTTACGATCAGACCTTCATGTCAAACACTGTCGAATGCTTTTTCTATGTCTAGAAAAGCAAGACCAGTAGAATAGCCTTCAGATTTGTTGAAACGGATCAAATTTGTTACACGTAAAAGTTGATGAGTGGTCGAATGTCCATGGCGGAATCCGAACTGTTCATTGGCGAAAAATAAATTTTCGTTGATGTGGGCCATCATTCTGTTCAAAATAACCTTTTCAAAAAGTTTACTGATGGAGGAAAGCAATTTGATTGGCCGATAGCTAGAAGCTTCTGCAGGATTTTTATCTGGTTTTAAAATTGGTGCATTTGTCCGGAAAATATGCCAACAGAAAACATTTGTTTAATATATCAACTAAGAATGATGAGCCAATTTCTGGAAGTTTCTTGATGAGGATGTAGAAAATTCCATCCTCGCCAGGAGCTTTCATATTTTTGATTTTTTTAATAATAGTTCTCACTTCTTCCAAATCAGTCTTCCAGAAATTTTCGAAAACGTTCTCTTGATTGAAAATATTTTCGAAGTCCTGAGTAACTTGATTTTCAATTGGACTAGTAAGTCCTAAATTAAAATTGTGCGCGCTTTAAAACTGCATAGCAAGTTTTTGAGCTTCTTCGCAATTGGTCAGTAATAATTTGTTTCCCTCTCTCAATGCCGGTATTGGCTTCTGAGGTTTTTTCAAGATTTTAGATAATATCCAAAAGGGCTTAAAGCCAGGGTCCAATTGAGAAATTTTATTTTCAATTTTTTTGTTTCTTGATTGTGCAAAACGTTTCTTGATTTCTTTCTGCAAATCTTACCAAATAATTTACATAGCAGGATCGCGAGTGCGTTGAAATTGCCTTCTCCTCGCGTTTTTAAGACGGATCAAGAGTTTAAGATCTTCGTCTATAAGCACGGATTCAAATTTTACTTCACATTTTGGAATTGCAATGCTCCTGGCTTCAACAATGGAATTTGTTTAAGTTTCAAGAACAATGTAAACATCAAGTTTTGTTTGTAAAGAAATGTTAACATCAAGATTAGAGTCAATATATGCTTCATATATATTCCAGTCGGCTCGAAAATAATTGAAAGTGGAGCTGATAGGATTGAGAATCACTTCATGGGATATATGAAACGTAACAGGGACATGATCAGAATCAAAATCAGCATGAGTAACTAATTGGCTACAAAGATGACTAGAGTCGGTTAAGACCAAATCGATCATTGATGGATTTCTAGAGGAGGAAAAACACATAGGGCTATCAGGGTATTGAATTGAGAAATATCCTGAAGAGCACTCATCAAATAAAATTCTGCCGTTGGAATTACTTTGCGAATTATTCCATGACCGATGTTTTGCAGTAAAGTCGCCAATGACAAACAATTTTGACTTATTGCGAGTCAATTTTCGCAAGTCAGTTTGGAGCAAATTAACTTGCTGTCCAGAGCATTGAAAAGGCAAATAGGCAGCTATGAAAGTATATTTACCAAACTGTGTTTCAACAGAAACACCTAAAGTTTCAAAAACTTTAGTTTCAAATGACGAAAACAGTTGATGTTTTATACGCCTATGAATGATGATTGCAACTCCCCCATATGCCCCATCAAGTCGATCATTACTATGAACAAAAAAGTTAGGATCTCCTTTGAGGTTTCAAATAGTTTTGGTAATAACTGCTATATGCACGTTATTGGCTGTAAGAAAATTAAACAGCTCGTCCTCTTTACCATTCAGAGAACGAGCATTCCAATTTAAAATATTTGAATATTTTTTTGGATCCATTAGAAAAAAGTAATCCAATAACAATTCGATTGATGAATTTTACACCAACTTGGATTGCTTCAGTCATAGTGTTGGCTTTGAACATTGCATCAATCATTAGATTCAATTGTTCAATTAGAAAAATAAAATCAGAGAGAGACATATCACTTGAAGTGGGTACATTATCTGAAAATTTTCCGTTAGGATTTTCTGGAAGTGTTCTATACTCTACCAAGGGAATTCCAGAAACGACCGTTATCGTAACGGACATTACCGTTCATTTGCCTGGCACGAGCCTCGACGAATAGGGACGAATGACCTTCGGGTTAAAGTCCCTCTCAAACAACAACAACAACAAAGCCTCGACGACTCGCCTACGCGAAGGGCAAGCCCATAAGTTAGACTTATGATTGCCCCCGCAATTTACGCATATGAGCTTATCGGTATATTTCTTCACTGGACAGACGTCCTTAGGGTGACAAGAACCGCAAATCGTGCATTAAGCATCCATATGGCAATATTTTGTACCATGTTCCCACTTTTGGCACCGACGGCACTCAGTGGGGTTCTGGTAATTTCCTCCAGGTTTTTGGAAATGTTCCCATGTCACACGGACATCGAACATAAGACTAGCTTTTTCTAAAGCTTTAATGTTATTTAAATCACTTTTATCAAAGTGAACAAAATAATATTCTTAAGAAAGTCCTTTCCGAAGAATGCCAAATTGGGTTTTTTGTCATAATGCTTACTTGGATGGGAGAAAATCCATGTAAATCATTTATTCCATTTTTGATCTCTTGTGGCTTATAGTCACTTGAGAGACCTTTCAAGACGATTTTGAACAAACGTTCAGTTTTGTCGTCATAAGTAAAAAAATCTCTTCAAGATGTTTGAGAAGAAGTTCGCGATCTTTAAGAGTGTCCGGCAAAATACGACACTGCCCTTTCTTTGCGATTTGGAAGGAAAGCTTGATTCCCCTAATGGAGTTCAAGCTCCTGCCTTAATCCCCTAAATTTGAAACAACGGACCACGATAGGCACTCTTTGCTTCCTCACTTGAATCAAAGTAGTTGTTACCATGTTTAGTGGATAAATGGAAGAAGACGGGACCCTTCTAAGGGGTTTTTTCCAAGACGGTGTCCAAGAAGGAGTACCACCGCTAGCTTTCGCTAACGGGTCGAACGAAAAATCGAAGGCACGGGTCCAGAAAAGGATCGTAAAGGGATCAATAAAAGAAAAAATAGTATTGAAAAGTACTGTTTTTTATTTTCACACTGAAAAGTATTGTCTTTGTAGCACTGAAAAGTACTGTTTTGTTGCTTAGGTAATTTTTAAAAACTATCAAGAACAAAGAGAATTCGTGTACGCACAGTACGAAGGACGAATAATGTACACAAGCATTCGACGTTATTCACCCAATAATGACATCGTTGTTCTGAAAGTTCTAAATTCGTTGAAAACAAGAATCTTCTCATTGTGTTGCATTGCGTGGTAACGGAGTAATTCGTAGATTGTATACTGAAAGCTGTCATGTTGGTTACTTGACCACTCTTATTCCAATTGCTCATGGAAAACTTTTTGGAAGGAATAGCTGTCCAATCAGAAATCAGAGACGGAAAGACATGACAACTTCCATTGCCGGTCATGCCCATCTTCTCCGTTGCGAGGAAAGGAAAGGATAATGAAGATATGACATCTGCTTAAGGCTGTGAACCGTTTCACCGATTCGTTTAACTTTTAGTTAAAATTTGACAGCTCGATAGTTATTTCCCCTCCGGTTAGAAATAACCCTGCTCTGCAGCATGGCTAAACTTGACAGTGCGAAAGTTATTTTCTGCTTCCGTGAATTTGAGAATAACTAACCATCTGTCAGCTAAGTTCTGGAATAACTACTCGACTGTCAAAGCTCAAATGGGTCGACCGCGAAGTTCAATTTAACCATTTGAGGTGAAAATAACTATCGGAATGTCAAATTTTAACTAATAGTTAAACGAACTGGTGAAACGGTTCACAGCCTAAAGAGAGGCCAGCGACTCACCGACGCCCTCATAGATGTTAAGGAGTTGGGTATAGGGAAGAGTAATGGTCTATGATTCACTATAAGCAAGTGATGCGATAGGATTGAAATTTAGTGTATGTGGAGTTTGGTATACTTTTTGTAATTGGGTGTAAGTGTGTATGTAGGGGCCCAGATAGCCGTTGCGGTAAACGCGCAGCTATTCAGCATGATTATGCTGAGGGTCGTGGGTTCGAATCCCGCTGGTCGAGGATCTTTTCGTAAAGGAAATTTTCTCGATTCCCAGGGCATAAGAGTATCTTCGTACCTGCCACACGATAAACACATGCAAAAATGGTCAAGCGGCAAAGAAAGCTCTCAGTTAATAACTGTGGAAGTGCTCATAGGAACACTAAGCTGAGAAGCAGGCTTTGTCCCAGTTGGGACGTAAAGCCAGAAAGAAGAAGAAGAAGAAGAAGTGTATGTAATATTTTGATCATAGTTGGTCGGGGTTCTGCTAAACCGCACCAAACGCCAATTGTTTCAAAAATGAGTTATTTACACTAGAGGATTTAGATTATCATATCCTAGAAAAAGTGTACTACTTATGGCCATAGTGGTTCCCTATTTGGCCATATTCACAATTTGGATAACTTTTACATTTTTCATCTTTTTGAATGTTTTAACATCAAGATTTATCCTTTATTTTACTACTAAAAGACAAAATGTGAAGGCATTCTAGATATCACGTGTGGCGAAATAGGGAACCACTATGACGATAACTGGTACACCTACCCTATCTACATTTAAGATATCGAGTAATTTGAACGATCCCTCGTTGAGTAAATTCAAAATTTTTCTCTAGCAGGATAGTAAAACTGAAATTGTATTCAACCAGACCGAACCATAAGCCTTAGCTTGTCATTGGAGGTTATTTAGTATTCTGATTAAAGACGGCATTTTTTTTTAAATTCTTTCCTTAAATATTGCTAAGTGGCCATTCCGGACAACATACAGTAACAACACCAAAGAATTTTAGTATGTCATGTAAGTTAACCCGTATCCGACCGGGTGAGGAAAAAAATTTCGAAAAATTCTCGTGAAGCTATTTTTTATCCGATTTGCAAAATTCTTTCACTATATGAAATCCAAACTCTTCTATTTTCCTATGCTGGTGAAAGTGGTCCAAAATTTTGCCTGTGGCCGGAGTTATTCCGGTGACCTCCTGGGTCAAGTCGGGTAAAAAATTGATCAACTTCCTTTCCCGAACAGTTTTATAATACTTAACTGTCATTTAACAACTCAAGTTTTGTAGGAATAGTCAATCGTGCAACATGAAAGATATTCAAGTGATTTAAGGAGTCATTTTTATGGAAGTTTCCTTGAAAAACTGAAATATGCCTTCCGGAAGATCCGGAACATCCGTAAAAGTGGTCAAATCGTTAAAAATGACTTGGAAAGCCGCGGTTTTTTTCAATCTCACTAGTTTTCAACATACATGGACATAGCCAATGCTTTGAGTGCATAAAACCATATATGGCCATTGGGGGCTCACCGGAAGATCCGGAATATTCGTAAAAGTGGTCAAATCGTCAAAAATGACTTTTGACGGTTTTTTTCAATCTCACTAGTTTTTAACATACTTGGACATAATCAATGCTTTGAGTGCATGAAACCATATACGGTCATTGGGGGGCTCACCGGAAGATCCGGAACATCCGTAAAAGTGGTCAAATCGTTAAAATGACTTGGAAAGCCGCGGTTTTTTTCATTCTTACTAGTTTTCAACATACATGGACATAACAAATGCTTTGAGAGCATAAAACCATATATGGCCATTGGGGGCTCGCCGGAAGATCCGGAATATCCGTAAAAGTGGACAATTCGCGTGACTTACCCTACAACACCGCAATTTTTGAAAATGCATTGTTTTCACGTGTCATAAACGGTATCAGTATTTTGGCCAACATGTGACTCTAGTAGGCTACTGAGTGGTCCCCCCCGAACGATCCGGAACGTCCGTAAAACTGGCCTTATTATGGAAGATGTCTTGGAAATTCTCGTTGTTTTTTTTTTATTTCAGTAGTTTTCTACATTCAAGGACGAAACTAATATTTCGAACGCTTTATGATCAGTTATGGCCACTTGGGGGTTTACCGGAAGATCCGGAACATCCGGGAAAGTAGACAGTTCACGTGACTCATCCCAGAAAACCGCATCTTTATTTTACGAGACACGTTATTTTTGTGCACTGAAAACAGTATCAGTATCGAACATACCGTGGGACCCTGGTATTATTATTAGTGAGCCTAGTAGGCTACTACGAAGTCCTGGAGACAATCCGGAACATCCCTAAAAGTAGCTTTATCATGGAATCGTCATGGAAATTGCGTTTTATTTTTAGATTTTGCTAGTTTTCTTTAGTCTAGGACGAAACCAATATTGCGAACTCTCAAGACTAGCTATTGGCACTTGGAGGCTCATTGTAAAATTCAGATCATTCAAAAGTGGACTATTCGGAAAAGTTATAAAACTCATTTTTTATAAACTCTCACGCACATAAACCAGTATCGGCTTCAAATGCACCATGTAACCTTGATTAGTTCGGACAATCTGCAACATCTGTAAAAAATGCAACCGAGATAGTTGGAAACTATTTGAAAAACTTTTTTATTTTCAATAGAAACTTGATTTTATTTCGGTTAAAACTTATATATTTGCAAATTATGTTTTACAAGATCTTGTATTATTCTTAATGTTCTTAAATTCAGATGCATCGTTTCATTGATTGCACGATTTGCACACAATTAATTTTCTCTCCACTGTACATTTGTAACAGATATGTAGTTCGCAGTTGCAGCATCTTCGTTGAGTTTTTCTGTCCATTGAACATCTCTGACAGCGAAGCCGTTTAATGGATGGTTTGGTAAATGATATATTGATGGTTTTCTTCTTGCTGCATGAGTAGCATACGTACACAGTTATTTCATCTAGATGATCCGAACAAGCTCTTGAAGTACAAATATGACACCTATTATTATCAAGAACAGATGACGTACAATATGTGCATTTAATGGTAACATAGGTACGTAAGTGACGGCCTGAAAAACGTTGTAGATCATTCCTAAGTGCTGCGGATATACTCTGACATAACAATCGATCATTGACGTTGTTGTAGATCAACTCATCACATAATTCCAGTAAAAACAGGCTTCTCCATCGTTTGTCGCCTCTATGGAATTCTGGGTATTTTAATCGAAATAGACATGATGAGTTTAAGCAAGCTATACTGATAAGTTCCATCGCCAGCTTTTTGGTCCACACTTTCGTTTTCCGCACACAATAAGTTTTCCGTGTGACGAAGTCTCCGGAATCAACGGCACCTTTTGTTGCATTATAGTGCAGTACAACGTTAGGCTTATTATCTTGATCGGTTGTTGTTACATTGTTATTGGCTGTTAAAATGATCACAGGTTTCTTTTTTTTACCATCCATATATGAAGTTAACACACAGGGTTCTCGATATCCAATCAATGTTGAACCAGGCATTCTTCCTTTGGAGGCAACGAATTCAGGAGGCAATTCTTTTTTATTGTGCCTTACAGTCCCTGTGAGCATTATATTTTTTTCCCACAATTCTTCAGCTAGTTCAGTTGACGTGAAGAAATTATCCGTGGTTACTTCACGGCCTGTAAATATGAATGGCTCAATGAGATCATTGACTATTCGCTTTCCTTGTCCCTTTTCTGGCTGCTTGTCTTTCTTGCCGGTGTAGACTTGTAAGTTACATACGTAATCGCAGTCTACGCAAGATAAACACCATACTTTCATTCCGTATTTCCCAGGTTTTGAGCGCATATACACGCGAAAAGGTACATTTCCTGTCAAAAAGGCAAAATAAAAGACTTACTCAATTAAGGGTTTTACATATTCTAAAGCTGAAAAAGCGATTTTCTTTCAACTGTTCATGAAAATAAAATAAGTACATTCAACTACGTTATTTTATTATACGAAAATCATAGATTTATTAGCCACTCTTAGGACTCACAAAGCCGTAGCTAAATATAAGAAATAGCATTCTTATTGTTTTGCTATGAACTGAAAATGATTTATTACGAAAGGTAGAAAATATTGAAACCAATCATAGTCCTATAACACTGCGGAACACGGTTTTGTCTCAAGCACCAAAATACCACTATTTATTTAATTAAGGGTTGCTGAATCCATTGCCGTTTTCAGAAATATCATAGCACGTCTAGTTTTGAAGATATTGGCTGATGAAAACGCAAAATTTGACTATTTTAGCCAACTTGCATGCAAGTTTGTCATCTTGTATGGCAATTTATTTGCTTAATTTGCCACAGAATTCAAAATTCATGTGTGTAACAATACATATCGACAAAGTTTATAATACTCTAAATGCTCATAGCTATTTTTTGATGGTTT
The DNA here is from genome assembly GCF_002204515.2 of Aedes aegypti. Classification (NCBI taxonomy): domain Eukaryota; kingdom Metazoa; phylum Arthropoda; class Insecta; order Diptera; family Culicidae; genus Aedes; species Aedes aegypti. The sequence goes on from NC_035109.1 coordinate 331,296,912, forward strand.
AGAAAAGTATTGTAATTTGCCATATAAAAGCAACGAAGAATTTTGTATGGAAACCGAAAGCATGTTGAAAAAATCGATTTCATCCACATTCAATCCCAAAATTTCACCCAAATAATATCTGAAACGAAATTAAAAGTCTAATTTTGCATGCTTGGTGAATTAGATCACAAAAAAGTTTGATAAATCAAACTTAAAATTTCATGTAAACATCAATGAAATCAGTGTTTTATACATGTTTGGCGACCTGTAGCTGAAAATTGCGACGTGCTGGAGCATTTCTGAGAACGGCATCAGATTCAGCAACCCCAAATCTACTCGAGACACATAATTTGATCCTTGAGACACGCAAAAATGTCATTTTTGTTACGTTGTGTAATCTATTCATAGCTAAGACAATGCAGGAAATCTTTTGAGATCGAAATACGCGTATCAGTCAAAGGATACAAACTCTAGTGAAATTAAATGGTATAGTACTAAATTCGGGTTTTCATTTACTTTTAATTGGGTTGGTTTTAAATATGCAGCATTTTACTTAGTAGTTCGAAGATTTATTATATATTCATAGCTAGTTCGTTAAAATTTTTGATGGATTAACACGGTTCTTTTATTGAACGACTTTCAGGAATGGTAGTACTTAGTATTTGGAAATCTGAGGCGATGGCCTCCCGTTATGTATTTCTGGCGTTAACCTGGAGTTTAACACAGTTAGATATACTAAATTGAGATAGAAATAACAACTACAATAAAGATTGTTACGAATTAGAAACATATGTTTGATCATAAGCAAATATATCTCATGTGTTTATTATAAGAAAAGTAGTGTGTTTTACATAAGAAAAGTAGAGAAGTTTCTTGACCGAATTGACCAAGAAATTTCCTACAAGGAGTTGCATTTGAAATTACATTTTTTCTCAACAGCGTACTGCGAAAAGCAAAATGGTTTTCTTGGCCATTTCTTAGAAATATATCATGGATCGAGATAGGTGATTAATTTCCTTTTCATGTGCAATTTCCCAAAACTATAAAAATTAGAACGAGAGAAGATTTATGTAAAGAGTGATAATCTTTTCAAATCGTTCCGAAAAAGCATTACAACCTCTTCATCTTTCCAAATAACGTTATAAAATTAAATTATACTTAAGACTAATAAACGATGATATAAATTACAACTGTAGGTATCAATCTTCCGATTATGCTGCAGTAAAAAGCGTCATACACTATGCGAAAAACCACACTATGCGCGTGCCTCTGGTTCTAACACAAAAAGTATTACAACATAGTCTATTTTCATAAATGTTATGTCTGTTTGCCTGAGTTAATTAATAATTATTGTTTATAATTTTCATGCAAAATTGAGATCTCAAAGGAATAATAGTTATCAGAAAGCAGTAACAATACAAATTTCAAAAAAACTTACCTCGAAAAACGCAGAGTCTTTCATCAACCGTGAGGTTTTCGCCAGGGTTATAATTTTGCACACACCGTTTTACAAAATCCTGGTAAAAGGAATTAATTGGTTCCAGTTTGTTTCTTGATTTTCTCAAACGCCGGTTTCTCGTTGTTTTGTCGTCGAATCTCCAATTATTGAAAATGGTCTTAAATCGGTTTTTGGACATGGCTAGTTTATAAAACGATGGACTCCAAACGTCATCGCTACTCCACAGAAAATCAATGTTTAAATTATTCTGATGAAGTCTGCCTGCAGCTATGAGGATGCCAATGAAAGCCTCCATTTCAGCTTTCGAAACATCTTTCCACACAGCTTTAGTTTTTTTCGCACTTCTTCGACCAAAGAGGTTGGTAAATTTCACCATGTTTCCAATCATTTCTGAAGAAACGAACAGTTGGAAAACTTCTTTGGCTGTCGTGAAATGTTTTGAACTATTGGTGAGTCCGTGCTTTTCGCTGTCAAACTCCGGTCTATCCGGTTTTTCTGGGATATGAAGTAATATTTGTAATAAGATTGAAGAATCATAAAGAATAATTTCAATATTATTCGTATGTTATAAACTTACCACGACGCGGAGATTTACTCCAACGATTTCCGTTTTTAGCAATATAATAATCGGTGATATTTTCGCACGATATATTACTGCTATCATCAGACAACCTGTGACCAGAATATTGTTTATGAAAAACTTGAAATTTATATTACCAAACATATTTTGGATTATCACCCATATTCTTGTTTACTTTCGAATGCTCTTTCGATAGAATACCGATTTGCATTCCCGTTTACGCCAGCGAAATCAAGTGAGCCATGGATTCTAACGAAAAGGATTCGATCGAAAGTTGGATTCACTGTAAACAAGAATGAGGGTAAATAATTGAAGCATACATACATTGACTCTACCTCTTCACCATCAATATCAGGAATTGTTTCGTCATCAGAGATTTCATCCTCCCACTCGCTATCACTACTTTCTTCAGAGTCGTTCATGTTGCCGATAAATTTTAAGCAACACCGTATTTCAGCTTCCGGAAATGACACGCACAGGAAAACATTTGAGAGCAAGCTTTCAAAACTGTCACAAACGCAACGTTTATGAGAAACGTATCGAAACATCTGTAGATGAGTGTGTGTTCGGGAGTTTTACATATACCACTAATACATATGAAAAGCCTCGATTCGTGCACTTATTGAGATCAATTCAACCACCACTAACAGATGCGAGTTGGTGTCGAGGTAAGATGCACGACTTACACTCCGAAAATGGAAGTTCAAATCTGAGTCGGGTGGAAACGTTTATTTTGACTTTTTTATAACTTTCAAAATATAAAATGCAACTTTGATTTCAAGAACTGTTCTATTGATATTGTCAAAATTGAACAGTAGCGCAAATCTAAGAGCTGTTTTCTACTGTGAGATCAAATGTTATCATAAACCGCAGAATCGCTAGTGTTTGAAAGGGATGTTTTCTTAGTTCTAATACCCTTCGTTATATGAACGATGGAACTTTCAGATTATTCCGATGGGCTGCTTATTGGCCACACAGAGTACCGTCGTGCGTAGTGACATTGGTCCAAAAGGGGTGCTTCGAGTTACTATTATTGCAGCAAATAATACCAGAATAATGAAAACAATGTTGTAAGCTTCATGAGTATATGCTCAATAGCTACTAGATGATCATAGATCAGTTTTTAGGCGTTCATAATAGCCATGACATGCATCAAAAATGGCGGTCACGCCCTAGGTCCAATGTAATCCCGAACGACGATAATAATAAAGCATTTCAGCTCTACAATAGCACTATATTAGCAAGCAGAGTGAATAAAAGTGCTTTTCGATTTCTCGGGTGATAGTACTTTCAGTGCGCGAAATCAATCGGTTTTCAAAAAATAGTAATTTTCTAAAATGAGTCACTTGAATTGTTTACTTTTCTGGATGTTCCGCATCTTCCGATAAGCTCTCAAGTACCCATATCTGGCCATACAATGTTGGCAATATTGGTTACGTCTTGGGATATAAAAAACATAGAATGAGTTACGCGAATCGTCAACTTTTCCGGGTGTTCCGGATCTTCCGGTAAACCCTCAAGTGGCCATAGCTGATCATAAAGCGTTCGTAATATTAGTTTCGTCCTTGAATGTAGAAAACTAGTGAAATAAAAAAACAACGAGAATTTCCAAGACATCTTCCATAATAAGGCCAGTTTTATGGACGTTCCGGATTGTTCGGGGGACCACTCAGTAGCCTACTAGAGTCACATGGTGGCCTAAATACTGATACTGTTTATGACACGTGAAAACAATGCATTTTCAAAAATTGCGGTGTTGTAGGGTAAGTCACGCGAATTGTCCACTTTTACGGATATTCCGGATCTTCCGGTGAGCCCCCAATGGCCATATATGGTTTTATGCTCTCAAAGCATTGGTTATGTCCATGTATGTTGAAAACTAGTAAGAATGAAAAAAACCGCGGCTTTCCAAGTCATTTTTAACGATTTGACCACTTTTACGGATGTTCCGGATCTTCCGGTGAGCCCCCCAATGACCGTATATGGTTTCATGCACTCAAAGCATTGATTATGTCCAAGTATGTTAAAAACTAGTGAGATTGAAAAAAACCGCGGCTTTCCAAGTCATTTTTGACGATTTGACCACTTTTACGGATGTTCCGGATCTTCCGGTGAGCCCCCAATGGCCATATATGGTTTTATGCACTCAAAGCATTGGCTATGTCCATGTATGTTGAAAACTAGTGAGATTGAAAAAAACCGCGGCTTTCCAAGTCATTTTTAACGATTTGACCACTTTTACGGATGTTCCGGATCTTCCGGTGAGCCCCCAATGGCCATATATGGTTTTATGCACTCAAAGCATTGGCTATGTCCATGTATGTTGAAAACTAGTAAGAATGAAAAAAAACCGCGGCTTTCCAAATCATTTTAACGATTTGACCACTTTTACGGATGTTCCGGATCTTCCGGTGAGCCCCCAATGGCCGTATATGGTTTTATGCACTCAAAGCATTGGTTATGTCCATGTATGTTAAAAACTAGTGAGATTGAAAAAAACCGCGGCTTTCCAAGTCATTTTTAACGATTTGACCACTATTACGGATATTCCGGATCTTCCGGTGAGCCCCCAATGGCCATATATGGTTTTATGCACTCAAAGCATTGGTTATGTCCATGTATGTTAAAAACTAGTGAGATTGAAAAAAACCGCGGCTTTCCAAGTCATTTTTAACGATTTGACCACTATTACGGATATTCCGGATCTTCCGGTGAGCCCCCAATGGCCATATATGGTTTTATGCTCTCAAAGCATTGGCTATGTCCATGTATGTTGAAAACTAGTGAGATTGAAAAAAATCGCGGCTTTCCAAGTCATTTTTAACGATTTGACCACTTTTACGGATGTTCCGGATCTTCCGGAAGGCATATTTCAGTTTTTCAAGGAAACTTCCATAAAAATGACTCCTTAAATCACTTGAATATCTTTCATGTTGCACGATTGACTATTCCTACAAAACTTGAGTTGTTAAATGACAGTTAAGTATTATAAAACTGTTCGGGAAAGGAAGTTGATCAATTTTTTACCCGACTTGACCCAGGAGGTCACCGGAATAACTCCGGCCACAGGCAAAATTTTGGACCACTTTCACAAGCATAGGAAAATAGAAGAGTTTGGATTTCATATAGTGAAAGAATTTTGCAAATCGGATAAAAAATAGCTTCACGAGAATTTTTCGAAATTTTTTTCCTCACCCGGTCGGATACGGGTTAACGGCTTTGTAAAATACAGTTTTGTTTCGGTGGTGCTGATCTAATATCATTGAAATTTTGTTCAGCCACACCGCGCCATTTATAAGACCAGTTTTTAAAGTACCATTTATATAAAAATCGTGTTTTTTATGAAGAAAAGATATCAACATTCGCAAGACGCTTACCTTCGCTTTATATATAATATGTCGATGGGTCCATGCAGGAGCCGTGATGAAATTACAAGACATTTAAATTTGATGTTGTCTGAATAATTTGAAAGCACTTGGTGCGCTTTAGCTGTTCAGAAAATGACGTTTTCACCTGCTTTCATCATCAAGCCTCCTAGATCAGATGGCGCACAGCTTGTTTCGAGTTATTCGCTCTCAATTCAACAGTTTTAAATGACCGAGAGGTAGCACGCCTTATCACCACTCGAAGGACACGCGTTCGAATCCCGATAAATATTTTTTTACGTTGTCCCTAACAGGCAGTCATATAAAATCAATGAACTTTTAGCTTTTATGAATATTTTTGAACAATAAAGCACAAGCAGTTTCATGTACAACGGGAATGATGAAACGCATGCCATTCTTGGTATCTACTTCACATAAAATTTAATAATCGTGAACTTGTTCAGCCAAAGTGTATTAAATGCGAGTAACTTGGTGCGCTCTGGCAGAACAAATTCATGGTTTTCTTCGATCGGCACATTCTTTAACTACATCATTATTGTCTTTTTGAATCTTTGATTGCGTGAGGGACTTGGTTCAATAACTCTTCTGTTGGATTCTGTTCTGTTAGATAATCCATCAAGAGAAAGTCGGTAGAATACGTTAGAATACGAATTGGCTTGTACCAATTCATACCACTACATTGTGGCCAGTTTTATGGAAAATTACAAATCTTTTCCGTTCACAGTGCATAAACATTTGTGACAAGCATTTCAACATGCAAAGCGATAATATGAACCCTTTTATTTCTTTCTTTCTCCTGTGTTCCTGGAAATCATGAAACACATTCAGCCATACCGAACTGAAAACCATTTTCTTCAATTTTTGTTCAGCCAGAGTGAACTGAGTACCTCTTGATTTGAAATCAAATCTAATTAAATGGAAAAGATTTGATGATTTTTTTTTTTTTTTGAATATTCTATCTTGAGTTACTTCTTGGACCCTGTTAGTCATTTGTGAACGATGAAATTTTCAAAAGAGTCATTTGCGATTTACTCGCAGATGAGTGAACTTTAAAGTTAAATATCTCGAAATAATGCTTTGGCACTTGGTGCGGTTTAGCAAAACCCCGACCAGTTGGGAGTGACGTTGCTGAGAAAGTTATTGTCACTCCATGCGCGCAAGCATGGGACTCACTCAGTTATTGCGTTTCCCTCACTCGCTTCCACGCACAGTGGGAAAAGCCGAGAGCAGCCGAATGCAATACAGAATGGTTGTTTACATTCTGATTCCATTCGAGTGGCATTCGGGTTTTAGTGCTGATGAGCGTTCACTGAATGGCAATCCACGCATCGGAATGATTCAGTGAGTGGGAATCCGCACAGTCAGTTCAATGAATTCGGCGAATGGATGATAAATGCATTCACTCGTGCCTCGCAGATACAAGTGTATTGGTATTCACTTCTCTTCGTGATTCTTCCGATTCTCGCTTCTACATAATCGGTTTCAACGCTTTCATGCTACACTCCACCCAGTACGGTTCAGCTATCACTGAATGTTCGGTAGCAGCAGATTTTTTGCTATTTTTTATCGGTGGCGTTCGGGTGAGTGAGTGAATGATCCCATGCTTGCATGCGCGTTTTTCTTCCAGAGATGGGGCACAGATATTTCCACCTTGTGTCCTAGCTAATGAGCTTTGGTTTCAGCGCCATTGCTCGCTCTTTGAGATGAGAAAAGAAAATACCCTACCCTAAGATGCAAAAATACCCCAGATACCATTGAAATACAGTATTGGACAAAACATTTGCTACTTTTTCGATTTTTCATACAAAATTTTCAAATTTGGAGGCTTGGATCTCAGTTATTTGTGGACCAATTTGAATGAAATTTTAACAGCACGTCAGACATAACTTGAATTTAAACACATCTGTTTTAGATATTTTTCCAATCACGAGTTCAGAAGCAATAACAGTTTGACCAAAGCGATTTTTTTGGCAATTTCTTATAATTTACGTAACTTTAAAAGTTGAAGGAATATATTTATGATGTCTTCAGCAAAGTTGTAGATTTAGACGATATGAACAAGTTTGCCCAAGACAGTTAATGTGTAGGGCTTTCCTATTTTCAAATAAATCGTTTATAATTTTTCGTCAAAAATTTCACTTTAGTCACACCGTTATTACTTTTGAACTTGTAATTGGAAAAATCTCATAAAAATATATGTTAAAATTCAAGTTATGTCTGACATACTGTGAAAACTTCGTTCAAAACGGTCCACAAATAACAGAGATCCAAGCCTCCAAATTTGAAAATTTTGTATGGAAAATCGAAAAAGTAGCAAATGTTTTGTCCAATACTGTAAGTAGTTTAATCGGAACAAACTCACCAACTCAGACACTTAGACTTATCTTCGAATCAAGCAGCAGTTTCTACAAGGAATTTCAATTCTTTTGTTGGAAAATGATCATAAACGAATGCGATGTTCACATTTTTACACTCGCTTTTTCCAACATGTATTATATAAAAGAGCTTGACGGCAGATCTCACATCGAAATCTCGAAACGGACGGGAAGTGTATACTTAGCCTCTCAGGGCACCTCGTTTTTATCGTTGTAAAAATCACTTTTCACTTTATAAAACACTTTTTTTTAGAGCATTTACAAGTGCCATAGCACCATCAGCCGAAATGAAAATATCGTGATGGATCCGAAGCGAACGTGACAGAAAATTCAAAATGCAGCCGCCCGCGCACACGGCTTGCTGCGATCTCCTGATAACAAGAATCTTCCCATTGATAACAAATATAAGCAAAATAAATTCATGATAATTCTCGTGATAATTAAATTTTTTAAGGCTATGCTGGACAATTGTAATCCGACTTTGCCCGGATTGGCACCTTAAAGCTCCTCGACCAATGGAATTCAAACTTACGACCCTCGACATGGCCTTGTTGAAAAGCTGCGCATTTACCAATACATCAATTTAGGTCGCTTATTGCTAGTAAACTACATACACAAATAATTCATATAGCATATTCAGTTATTGAAACCTATCTCTTTTTCAACTTTCATGTCTATATTCACCATCAGAACATTGAACTGAGTACAGTACACAATTTGTTCACCCCTTCCGATCTGACTGATATTCAGCAAACCTGACTCTTAGTTTGCTCGCTGTGATTGCTCCTCAGTAAGACAGTCGCTCAATAATCGTCTCGTTGCTCATCTTCGAGGCTCCCCAAACATTCCCGCAATCCGGTCGCATACCTACTCCAAATGGAATCCTATCAACCCTCGCCAGGCCAGTCTATGTTTTTCAATCATTTGAATAAGTGTGTTGTTCGAAGTTCGCTCGCTGGGTGCCGCTTGAGGGGCAAAAAATTAGATTAAATCCCACTTGACTGGAGAGCCAGCCAGAGCCTGAATGCGCGTATCAGTGTGACGACGAATACCCCGGATGGATACGTTCAAGTGCGATTCAATGCTGTTGAGTTTGAAATCCATAAGTGGCTCCTCCGTCAGCTTCGTGGCTCCAACTTTGAACCACTTCAGGGCGGATGAGGTTACCTCTTGAGGAGCCCGATTGCCGAGTTGTGGCCGGTTATTTATTTATACAATATTATGAACTGTGGCTTCCTTTCTGGACGGCGATTGCTCGGGAGGATGACCCAACAATGCTCGGTCTCCCACCCTTTCTGCTGGGGGCACGAGAGTTGAGGACCCATTCCCGCGAAGGGAAACATAAATTATTTATGCATTACGCGCGAGCAATGTTGAACATGAGCCCGGATAAGATTAAGAATAATAAAGCGTTCGAGTTTTGCCCGGGCAAAGCCATTCTTCTTGCTGTCCTAATCAAGAGCACAGCAGTGCGTTTCAACGGTCGCTCTGAAAGATGAATGGACGGTTGGCTTTCCATTCAGTTCTTGTGCCCCAAGTGAATTATTTACGATCTTCGGCAATAGAATTATGCGAGAGTTGTTTGGAATATAAGACCTACGACAACTCAATACGGGTTTGTGTTCGGATGCGAACATCGAGTGAAACATGGCCTTAGCCTATGTGCGGAATGACTCATAAATCTCCCAATTACCAAGGGACTCGATCGCTGTCAAACTCTTCGGGCTTCCGAACCGACTTCGGTCGGTGAATGGATCGCTCGTGATGACGTCTGATTTCCGGGTCAAGCCCCCTGAGTCTCTTCAAAGCTCGCCCATCACTTAACCTACCAAAGGCGCCCTGTAATTTCGCGGTTTCTATCGCAGTCAAGCTCACTTCAACGTGTCAGATTGCGCCCTCTCAATGGCACCACCGTTCGTTTCGGATTAATTACACCACAGTCAAGTTTCGTCCAAATCAACCGCTCTCCTCCATTGATCCCGGAGGCTGCGCTCATAAATCAACTCCGAACCGAGGATCGATGATCCGCCAAACAGCGCAACTCGAGCGAACCTAGGCGAAAGCCAAAATCAATAAAAACTTAATCAATAACACAACAATAACAATATTTTGATAATAATACTTCAACATGATAAACTGTTATTATTCCACCGCGAGTTGAACCCCCGAATCCACAGAAACTGCATTGATTGATGGTCCTTCTCCGCACCTCTCTCTGCTATTAAACTGATCGCACGGGAGGATCATCACCTTTTCGGATTTTCGTTTTTTTTTTTTCTGGTGGCGTGAATTGCTCATGATCTTCGGCACCTTTTTCCGGGCTGCTTCTTTTCAACTTTGACTTTCGTCTAGTTCGTCTATGATGATGATGATTCAGCGGGATCTGGGACTGAAGAGATCTTTTTCAAACAATCTATCGCCGTTGAGACCCACTCGAAAGCGATCGACAACCAGTCGACAAGAGGTTGAGATTGGATCGATGAGGAGGAGGGAGAGGTGCCTACTTGTTATAATTCTTCCACTCGAAAAATAAACGCATTGAATCGATACATTCGAATAGGCCCCCTCGGGTGCCTGTGGGGTTTCAATTTTGGACATCCGAATCCGAAGAAGCTCGATCTGTGGTGATCGGAGTTTCATAAGTAGAGATCGAAATTAGAATGGGATGTGGGCTTGAAGAAAACCATAAATGGAGTGGTGAAAAGGAGAAGGTGTTAACAGTGGATGTTACAAATTGGTTCTTCTGTATAAGCAATTATATGATTTGAGCGACAGTGAGACTGATCAATATTCGGAGATTCATAGTATTTTAAGGTAAATGTGGAACGAAACCACAACTTGAGTTATTGAAACCATTAATCTGGAGAATTTAATATCCGTTTTGAATGAAAATATGATCGTTTGATAACAATCAATTTTTCTGATAAACGAGTGACTGGATCGGTCTAACATAACTCCTGAAAATGTTGGTATAACGTTGTTTGGCCTTACGTACTTTGGACATAATAGTCGTTTGACATAACACCAAGCATGATATACGTATGATCTTGCCATTATATCCGTATTAAGCAAGACGAACATATGTTAAATGATTGAAATGTTGAACAGCCACTTGGTCAGAAGGCGTTATGCCGAATGGCCTTGAACAGCTTACCATTCTATCAAACGGGGTTTTTCCATGCTGTAATTCAAAAATGTCTCCGTCCATTTAATCCAAATGTACATCTGCTCGGAAGAAGAAGGATCTGTTTAAGATTTCATTCAAAAATGGAATTAACTGACAAGTTTTCGGTGACATCCTGGATGAAAACCTTGCCATACATGGGAGTAGCATTCCAATATAATATTTTCACCGATATCGGAAAAGATGTGAAAACTCCTGTTTGATTTATTAAGTTCCTGCATGGAAGAAGTAGGGCTCGGAGTCTCCATTTCTAAGTCTCGAGAGCTATAAAAGCTATAGAAACCTCAGTCAGCGCAGTTGCTGGCTAGTGTAGTGTGCTATTCCAATACCTAAAAAACAATGCGCTTTCGGGCTAGGCATTGGATATATATAGAAAGCGTTGTGTTTGGATGGGCATCTAATTCTTCCGAAAGAGGTGCACTTTGCGAAAAAGGACCACGTGATTATTGAGCTGAAATCGAATTCAGGTTAACTTCTGCGTTCATGAGTCCTCTCATGGCGTAGTGGTAACGCGCCCCAACTAGAGATCGGGGAGTCGTGAGTTCGATTCTCACTGAGAAGACGTGTAACTTTTTCGCAAATCTTCACATCAATTTGTCCATCTAATCCAATTGCAAGTTATATGTAATGTTTAGCTTTTAGGTAGTTGTTTTAAAAACTACCAAACACGATTCGATGATACGTTGATTGAGATTATTTTGTCTTGTGAAGTTAGTCCTGTGTCTTCATAAGCTCGAAAAAAAAACATTTGATAGATCATCTACATGTCTCCTTCGTGATGAAAAGCTCCCATTCTTGAATAGACTCTGAATGTGTTGCGAATTTAGGTCTCAAAAGTTGGAACTTGTCTACTCTCTCTGTAGTACTACAGCTTAGTTCTTCATCATTGTCCTCTATCACATGACTCTGTTATCTCTTTGATTGAATAATGGAACATCTTCCTTGATGATCAACCCGATGGGCGTCATCCCGGCTATGATGCACACGGCCTCTTTAGAAACAGTTCGGTATGCACTTGCTACTCTTAAGCACGTATTGGTCTTCCATACCTTAGTATGGATAGCGCCACGCTTGCCAGGAGCATGAGTTTGCTGTGTTTGTTATGCACCCCACAGACGCTCAGACGGTTTGACCAGCATTGACTCCGCCCCCCAGGTTGATGCTCATGTTGGTGCTATGTTTGACCGTGTGTGATGCTGCTTGACGAACCAATTTGACAGTTTGTGAAACCGATTTGACGGTTGACGCATCGGTCGGCCAAAATCAAACGAGTTTGATTTTGCTCAAACCACCGGTGGGCGGAGCAAAATGTTCGACGAACCGATCGTACCGTCTGTACGGATGTTGCACGAACACCGACGTCATCATGTCAAATTGAAGCTTCGACGTCCCATGCGTGAATTTACGCAGCGTCGGTATCATAGTGATCTATCAAATGCACGCTCTTGAGTTGTTTCTATATATTTCACTATCGTTTCCAACTATCTCTAACTATCCAACTATCTCTAACCGTTCTCTTTAGCAAATTCACCAAGGATTCTTTAATTATTCCTCAACCAATTTCTCCAGAAATATCTTCAGAGAATCCATCAGCAGTTTCACCTGTGATTCAAAAAATCCATCCATGGATTGTACCTCGATTTATACCACAGGGATTGCATCAGGAATTTCTCCAGGTAATCCTCTTGTAATATCCTTAGGAATTCTTCAAAAACTGCTTCATGATTCCATCGGATGTTTTTCCAGAAACTTAATCAATATTTTGTCCAGTGATTTAAATGGAAATTCCTGTAAGAATTCCTTTATAAATTCCTTCCGAAAGTTCACCTGGAATTCCTCATGAGAGTCTATCAGGAGTTCCTACAGGGATTCCATCAGTGATTCCTCTAAGAATCAGGAGTTCTTCTTCTTGGCGTTACGTCCTCACTGGGACAGAGCCTGCTTCTCAGCTTAGAGTTCAATGGGCATTTCCACAGTTTTTAACTGAGAGCTTTCTTTGCCAAAGTTGCCTTTTTAACATTCATATATCGTGTGGCAGGTACGATGATACTCTATGCATAGGGGAGGCAAGGAAATTTCCATTACGAAAAGATCCTGGACCAACCGGAAATTTAAACCAGAAACCTTCAGCAAGGTTTTGCTTTGTAACCGCGGACTCTGATCACTCGGCTAAGGAAGGTCTCTAGAATCAGGAGTTATTATAGGGAATTAAACACGATTTCATCCAGGCATTCCATCAGGAGCACTTCTAAAGATTCAATCATAAATTTCACGAAAGTTTCATTCAGCGCCCTTCAGGGTTTTTTTTATCAGGACTAGCTCTAAGGATTCTATCGGAAGTTCCTCTAGGAATTCCATCAAGAATTCTTCTGGGGTTTCATCAGATGTTCGTCTAGGGATTCCATCAGGAATTCTTTAGGGATTCCATCTGGAATTCCTCCAGAGATTCGATCAGGTGTTCTTTCAGGGATTGCACCTGGAACTCAACTAGGTATTTCATCAGTTGAAGTTTCTCCTGGGATTCTATCAAAATCAGGAGATATTTCAGAGATTCTACCTGGAATTCCTCCATGGACTCTGTCCGTCGTGGCTCTAGGGATTCCATCAGGAGTTCTTTTCGGGATTTTAACAGAAATTCCTCAAATGATTCCATCCAGAGTTCCTTCAAGAATATCTTTACAAATTCTTCCAAGGATTCCTTCAGGAGTTCCCCCAGGGATTTCATTAGGAGCTCCTGTAGGGATTCTATCTGGAGTACATTTAGGGCTTCTGGAGATTTCATCAGGAGTTCCTCCAGGGATTCCATCAAGAGTTCCTTCAGCGATAGCAACAGGAACTTCTCCAGGGATTCCATCAGGAATACCTCTAGCAATTTCCTCATTTCTCAGGGATACGACTGTGATGATTATGTTTTAGGTTATGGCCTTCAGTCTATTATTGATGAAAACTAAAAATCCGTTTTTAAGCATAATAGACTAGCAATTTCATTAGAAGTTTCTCGAGCGATTCCCTCAGCAGCATTTCACCTGGAATTCCTTCCAGATATTCTATCAGGGGTTTCTCTAGAGATTCCATCACTAGTTATTCTATGAATTTCATCAGAAATTCCTCCATCGATTCCATCAGGAACTCCTTCAACAATATATTTAGGATTTCCTCCAAGGATTTCATCAGGAGTTCCTCCAGGGATGCCGTAAAGTGTTTCTTCTGAGATTTCACCCGAAATTACTCAAAAGATTCTATCGGGAGTTTCTCTATATATCCTCCAACAATATCTTCATATTCCTCCAAGAAATCCATCAGGAGTTCCTCCAGGGATGCTATCAGGAATTCCAATAGGGATTCTATTAAAAGTACCTTTAGGGCTACCATTAGAGTTTTTCTGAGGATTTCATCAGGAGTTTCTCCAGAAATCCCACCTAGAGTTCCTTCAGAGATTCCAGCTAGCATTTTTTCTGAGATTCTATTAGGACTTCCTCCAGAGTTTATATCAGGAGGTCACCTAAGAATTCCATCAGGATCTTCTAGGGATATCATAAGGAATTTCTCTAGGCATTCTATCATGAGTTCCATCAGGAATTTTATCAGGAATTCCTTCAGGGATTTCATCAGGAGTTCCTATAGTGATTCCATACGGATTTCTTCAAGAGATTTCATCAGGAGTTCCTCCAATGATTTCATCTGGAGTTCCTGCAAGAATATCTTTAGGAATTCGTACAAGGGTTCCATCAGGCATTCCAACGGATTCCGTCAGAAATTTTAACAGGAGTTCCCTTAGAGATTCCATCAGGAGTTTCCCTGAGTTTTTCATTAGGAGTTCCCAAGGATTTCCATTAGGAGTTCTTCTAAGGACTTTATTAGGAGTTCCTCTAGGGTTTCTACAGGAATTCTATCAAGAGTTTCTCTAATGATTCTATCATGTCTACCTGTTTCAAGTGATATTCTTTATTCTTCCTCATGAATTTGGTACCTTCAACTTGTTCGTACCTGTGGGATTTCTGAGCTATAAATACTAGCTGCTGTAGGCGCAGAAGAGAGACTTCCCGGACTGCGGACTGATTAACATAATACAATATTCTTTATTTACAGGATATAAAAGATTCTATCAGGAATTACTCCAGGGATTACATCACAAGTTTTTCCAAGGATTCCATCTGAATGAGTTCTTCAATAGATTTTATTGGGAATTTCTGCAGGGATTTCATCGGAAGTTCTTTCATAGATTCCTTTAGAAAAGCTTCTAAGACTTTATTATAAATCCTCCTGGGATTCCATCAGAAGTTCTGTCAGGGAAGGAATTCTTCTAAAGGTTCCTTCAGGAATCCCTCTAGGGTCAATCTGGGTTAATTTATTATGAATTATTTTCGAAATTTATTGGGAGATACTACCCGAACTTCTAGAGAATACTTCAAGAGATTCATCCAACAGCTCTTCAAAGTTGCCCTCCTGGATTTCCTTAAGGGATTCCTCCCGGAATTGGTCAAGGGATACCTCCCGAAATTCCTCAAGGAATTCCTTCATCAAAATCTCCAACGATTCTCGAAGATTATCGGGGTTTCCTCCAGGGATTTTATCAGAAATTTCTTATAAGACCATTACCGGCATTACTCAAGAGATTTCTTCCGGAATTTCTCAAAGGATTCCTCACGGAATTCGTCATGGGGCTCCTCCCGGATTTCCTTAAGGAATCAATCCCGGAAATTCTCAAGGGATTTTTCAAGGAATTTCTCGTGAAATAACTCCAGGGATTCTTGGGGGTTTTCAGGAACCCTCCAGCGATATTACCATAAAATTATTATAATAGTACTACCTGTAATTTGGGAATCTACGAGTATATCATCCAGTTACTCTATCAGGAATTCCTCCTAGGATTCAAAACAGGAATTCCTTCAGAATTCCTCTGAGAGGTTCCTTCGTGGATGCCACCAAGATGAACTTCAATTATCCAATAACGAATTTCCTATGCGATTTGACCACAATTTCCTATAAAGATTCCACTAATAATTCATTCATATTCTTCAACAGTATTTTCCCTAATTAAATCACCTGTAATTTTTCGCGAGAGAAGTTTTTAAGGAATTTCACATAGAGTTCTTCTAGCGTTAACACTGGGAATATCACTAGAGTTTCGCTAAAATTACCACCAGAAAAATCTACCTGAGTTTTGCCAGAAGTTCAACCGTAAAGTACTTCAATGGTGTTACTAGGATTGTGCTTCAGGATTATCATAAATTCCTCCAGGGAGCTAACTGATATTTACTCAGAGTTTCAAACAACACATTTCTCTAAATGCCTCAGGATAAATCCCTAAAGTAGTTCATTTCTGAAAAAAAATCCATGGAGATATATTTTTAGAAATTCTTGGAAGTATCACCAAAGAAATCAATAGATTAATTCCTAGAGAGTTTCCTGGAGAGATTTCTTAGTATATTTCTGGAAGAACTTTTAAAATAAGCCCTGAAGGAGTTTCTGAAAGATTTGCTTAGGTAATTCCTGGAAGATTCCTTGGAAAAAATACTTCAAGAAATACTGGATGGAATTGATGGATAAATTCCTTTAGGAATCCTCGGAGAAATTGATATTAGATTATTGAAGTAATTCCTGCATAAATCCCAGGACAAAATGCCTCCTAGGGTCCCTTCAGAAATACAAGAACGAATCTTTGGAGGAAACACTGGTGGAGTTTATAAAAGATTTTTTGAAGATTCTCTCTAGAGAAATACCGAAGGATAACTTGGATGATCCTCTCAAAAAAAAAAATACAAATGGAATCTCTAAAGGAAATCCTGCTAATCAAGTTTTGATGAACGTTTTTGCAGTATTTCTCTTGAAATCTTTGAAGACTTTCTGATGGAATTCTTGGAGGAATTGTTGGTGGAATTCCTGGAGGAACTTGATGAATCCTTGGATAAGTATCTGTATCTGTATGTAGTTTCTATATTGAAATGCTTGAAGTTCCTTGAGGAATTCTTAAATGAATCTTTGGAGGATTTTTTGGTGGAATCCACAATAATTTGTAGAGGAACCTCCAAAGGAATCCTTGGAAAAATTCCTCCTGAAGGAAAAATGTTCCCCGGAGGAATTTCCGGTTGAATCTGTGGATAAATTTCTAAAGGAATTATTGATACAATTCGTGGTGGAATCCCAGGAAGAGCTTTTGGAATCCTTAATATAGCTTATGGATTCCTGGAAAAACTTCAAACTACACTTTTTAATATTAAATTTCAAGGAGGGATTATTTGAGTATGTTTAAAACTACTAATTGAACTTCAACACTTCGCTTTTTGCAAAAAATAAAATACTAAAAGTGCTCGACACTGAAGAAGTCTGTAAGTCGCAGACGAAATAGGCCTATACGTCAAGATAAGCAACACATATTAGAGTTTAAAGGTATTTGCTCGCCTTACTAGTGATTTTAGTATTTTATTTTTAGCAAAAAGTGAAGTGTTAAAGTTCAATTAGTAGTTTTAAAACTTCAAAGTAAAATAACTAGAGGAAACGACTAAAAGATTCTGGATAAATAGAATGTTTGAAAAAAAAAATCCCATGGCCATTCCCATATCAATGACTGCTCAGAATATTTCCCGAAAGAGACCCGTCATGATTTGTGAGTTTTGCCGGAATATTTCGTACGAATTATAACTGGAATTTCTCTTAAATATTTATTTCTTCCGGTACTTAAATGTTGAAAGTTCTTCTGATCCTTACTGTGATCATTGCCAGAAAATCGCGAAAAGATTCTCCCCCACAGCCACAGCATTCGAAAAAATAACAACCACATATTCACTAGACTCTCGGCAAGTCTAAAAACATGCGAAGAAATATCGTGTTGTTGCAACCAACCTTGACAGTTGGTCAAACGGTTGTATCAACATAAGTCGGTTTGACTTACTTGGGGGCGGAGTCAATGTTGGTCAAACCGTCTGAGCGTCTGTGAGCTGCATTAGACATCATTGTCGAAAGCTCCGCTATATCCGTATAGGCACAGTATTTACAGGCATATTCAACGTGGCTAGCGAAGCTGAGCTTGTCGTCGATCATTACCCCGAGATGCCTAAGGTGTCACTTGGACTCTATAGTGCAAGTGACCCCTTAGGCGAGATGAGCGCTCGTTGCTCGGACTTGCGGTCATTGACCATCACCACCTCAGTCTTGTGACGGGCCAGTTCTAGTTTCCTAGACTTCATCCATTCCTCAATTAGGGAAATAGAGTGCGCTGCTGTGTCAACTCTCTATTTGAGAATCAACCTCTCTAATAACTTGCCCGTCGTATCTAGTAGACAGATAGGTCCATACGCCGACGGGTCACCTGGTGGTTTGCCCGCCTTTGGTAGTAGCAGCAATTTCTGTCGCTTCCATACATCCGGGAAGATGCCTTGATCTATGCTGCGTTGCATCGAGGTTCTGAACATGTATGGATCCGTATGCCATGGCTCCAAATTCCATTTTCCCGATTGTGCCCTTACCCCTAATTCCATAACCCAGAATGCACAATTAACCTGCATGACGTTGTCCCGGTCTATCAGGATTCGGGATAGTGGAATTCGGGGTGATGGCACATTCGGGGAAACGGAATTCAGAGTCATGGCATTCGGGGTAATGGGGTAGAATCCTTCCAGAGATTGGTTTATCTAAATCACTACAGTAATAACTCTAATGGTTTTTCCAGGTAATTCTGCAGGGATTTACTTAAAAATTTCCCTAAAGAGTTGTTGTGAGCCTCAATATAATATATCCGAGGATTCTTAATATGATTCCTTTCTATTTTTTTTTTTTGAAAAGCTCCTTCCCTGAAGAAATGTTTGAATAAATCCTTAGGTTAATTTCCGGAGAAATATTTGGAAGGATCCCAGTAGCAATCCCTAGGAGAACCTCTAAAAAAATATTTAAAAAATCCTGTTGGATTTTATGGAGGAATCCATAGAGAAGCTTCTGAAACAATCTCTAGAGAAATCTCTGATTAAATCTCTGGAAAAATCCCTGAAGAAATTCTGGCCTTGGTTTTTGGATGAATACGCGTAGAAATCTCTGGAGGAATTCCTGAAAATACCCCTGGAACATCTTTTATTCGAACCATAAGTTTTATGGTTTGGTCCCTGGTGAAATTTCTGAAAAAAAGCTAGAGAAATTCCAGGTGGATTACGTGGGAAAAATGCTGAAGGACTCTCTGAAGTATTAGCTGGAGGAATCCTTGAAGATATCTCTGGAGGCATTTGGAGAAAATTCCTGGAATGATTCTTGGTCAAATTTCAAGAAGATCCACAGTAAAGAGATTTTGATGACGATATCCCTGCGAATTCTTGGGAGAATTGCCTAATTTAATGAAAAATATCTGGAAAAATGTTTCAAAGAATCCGTGTAGAAATTTTCCGGGAGGAATCACCTAAGGAGTGTTTGGAAGAATTCTCTAGAAGAATCCCTGGAGTAATGGAATGGAACTAGTCTAGAAAAGACGGATGGTTTTAAATGTTCTTCCAAAGGGACTCGCTAGAGATTTTTATTTAGAGAAATCATTTGAAGAATCCTTGGAAAAATAGCTTCTGAAATGAACAAAAGCATACCTACTGGATTGCAATAAAACGTTATCCGGGTCTACTAGACGGAAATCATATCCCGGGAGGTTTTTTTGTACAAGTCTTAAAAACATTTCTGGAAAAACATTTGAAGGAATCTGAAACAGTTCCTGAAAAAATGCCTGAAGGAACTATTGAGAGATACTTTGGGAAAATGACTGAACATTGCAAAATTGGATGAGTATCTGAAAAAATCCTAAAACAGTTCAGTAATTAATTGACAAAAAAAATGGATATTTGGAAGAGTTCGTAAAGAAATCTTTGGAGACAATTCATGAAGAAAATCGCAATGAATGTTTGGATATTTTCATGTAAACCATTATTTTTTAGAAGTTTTCAGAGGAATATAAGAAGTTAAGTAAAGAATGTTTCCAAAAAAAAAACATGAAGCATTGCAGAAGAAAGGCATAGCATGTGAGGCATCACAAAATCCGGGAAAATTACTAGAGAAATCGTTATATTAGTTTACGGAGGAATCTTTGCATTATATTTTAGTATACAATTCCCGCGTTCAGTATCATAAGGGCGTATTTGCAGTGATCGATTTTCTATTTTGCAAATTACTAAGCCGAGTGACTGATTTTTGTCTGCTATTTTTGTTTCGGTAAAATCTAATCATCGTCCTTCATCATGTAGAATCGTAAAAGTTTCACGTACAAAGTCGAAGAGAAATCGATCACTGAAGATACGCCTGTATGATATTCAACGCGACAATTCATCTTTGTGTTTTATTGTTTTGCATTTGATGGAATACCGGTGCTTAAACTAAAATCAAATTCGAAATAAATCTCTTAAAGAATCCCCAGATATGTTCTTGGGGAATTTCTGACGGATTAATCAAAGGAAGACTACGGGACTATTTTTTAGAGTGACTGTAAAAAATCTGGAGTGATTTTTGGATGAGTTATTGGAGGAATCTATCATAAACATCGTTGAAGAACTTACATGAACTTATAATAGTTATCTTGGCCAGCGTGAAATTGCTTGTCTTTAAAATCTCTACCAATCAAATATTTGTAATTTTCCCTATTCGATATTTTCCAATACGTTAATGACCATGTTGCTCATACAAGAATTGAACCAAAACGTGTTTTTGACTTTACTTTGCTAACTTTGAATAAAAAAATAGGATGGATGTCCTCCATAGTTTAATGATTCGTGCAAAAAGAGTGCACAGATTGCGTATGACGATCGTTTTCGCTTAAAAATCATGTATGAACTTTTAAGGTCGCTCGCCCTCCCTGTCGGAAATCCTTACTCTTACCATGCTTGCGGAACGATAGCTGAAGAGTTTTCAAACATATTCCATGAGAGCACTATAGACCGATTTTTTGAAGGATAACTAAACATTATTTTGTATGAACTTTGAAAAGTATCTTCAAAACAAGTAAAAAAAATGACAGGAGAATTATCATCAATTTTCTCTTCAAGTTCCATTTATTTATGCATAGAAAAACATTATAACGTTATTCACTGTTGCAGTTTGGTAATAAAGATCGTTATTCGAGGCAAGTGTATGCGTAATTTAATCAATTTGGGTGTTCCCAATACGGAAGTGATGGCTTTACAGAAGTTTTCACATGGTTCTCCACCGGGATACATATAAGATTCGGTAGTTTTCGTCACGGGGTTGTCAATAGATGTCTTTCGTACGTCGCTATAGAAGTCTTCACATAATTCTTAACAAAATTCTTCGCAGAAATCATTACAGAGTTCACTACAGGAGCCTCTACAGAAACAAACACAGATATGAACAAATAGGTTTCCCATTGAAATCTCTTAATAAGTCTTAAAAGTAGTCTACGCAGAGGTATCTACAGAAGTCTCTGCAAACTTTCTTCAGAAGAAAATTTCCACGATCACTTGTCACGAATAAAAATGGTATCTTAACACATTAAAATCTCACAATTGACTATGAAGTGCAATCATAATCGAAACTAATCCCCTTCCAATCCTGACTATTACATAACGAATAGGAGACCTCCCTCGCGATCACGACCTAAAGAGCTTCCATTCTGCCTCCAGAGCGATCGACAAGCTCAAACTCAATCCACGCGATTGTTGGATAAATAATACCAAACAGGCAACCTTGTTATTATTGTTCGCCCTCTGACTGCCCGGATTCCTAGCTAAACCAGCATAGGAGCCTAGACGCGGTCGCGATCGCGATCGATTCACGCACCTCAAGCAGACACCCATATTTTTCGTTGGTAGCGCTTGATTACAGACTCCGTATGAGCAGCTCCATCATCTTTCTCGGTGCCCGAGGCGATCGCGATCCGATCGTCTCTCCCTCGGCTGGTTATTATTATAAGCGTGATTTCATTTGAATCCAATCGGAGGCCGCGCTTTCCTCCCCCCACCCCGCTTGATCCGCTCGGAGTGAACAGCTCTCGAGGTGTTTTCTCAAACAATATCCAAAAATCGAATCGGATTCTGTTGGATCACCTTTCTCCCGCCAGGCGAAAGAGAGAGAGATAGAAAGCGAAACGTGCGTGCACTCGACTCGTACGATCGGTTTCGGGGTCCGCCGGATCAAAAAGGCAAATGGAAAACGATTTGAAGCAGCAATTGACCGAATTTTCTAGTCATTTAGCTCGGGCTCTTGATCGAGAAATCGATCCTCAAACAGAGAACGGAGGAGTTTTTTTTTTCTACGATTGATGAAGTGACCTGAGCGAGCAACAGAACTCGACCAGCCGAAGACGACCCGTTATTGGGATGGAATTGCGATCGGTTCTCACACACGACGAGCCGTCGTCAGCGTGACAAAGTGGATAATTGAATTTCTGGCTGCTGACGAGCGATCAGTCGCTCGAACCAGCTAATTGAAAGAAATATGGCAGCCACAACTGCGCCAACGCTACCGCCAAATGCCCACTCGGGCTTGAGTCAGAAAGAGAGGGATCCAACGCACTGACACGCGGATTATCGCGAATGTGCTTTCTCGCCTTGAAGAGCGCGCAATCGAACCCGATCCGAGCAAAGACGACGACGACGATGCGACGGAACGCGATGGAGTTCTTCGATTGTTGGCTTCTTCACGCTCACGCGCGTTTATTGAATTGTGTGTTGGATATTGATACCTGCTGCGGGGGTTCGCCCAACTACCGATACCCTCTGTTCCCAACAATCGACAACATGATGGTATGCAAATATCACGCTCACCAAATCGAAACGCAGCTAATGAGATGAGTTCGAACGAGTTGGGAAAAAAGGGCGGAGAGTCCGTAGTGCGCTCGGCTTTGGACGAACCCTCCTCCGCTCTGCCATCATCGTCGTTGGCGTAGCTGGAATGTTTTTTGGGAGGGGGCTAAGGGAAGAGAGGGTAACCAATTCTTGTTTCACGGAAGTGATCTATTTCTTCTTGGCATTACGTCCTCACTGCGACAGAGCCTGCTTCTCAGCATAGTGTTCTTATGAGCACTTACACAGTTATTACCTGAGAGCTTTCTTTGCCAAAGATCCCATTTTCGCATTCGTGTATCGTGTGGCAGGTACGATTATACTCTATGCCCAGGGAAGTCAAGGAAATTTCCATTACAAAAAGATCCTGGACCGACCGGGAATCGAACCCAGATACCTTCAGTATGGCTGTGCTTTGTAGTCGCGGACTCTATCCACTCGGCTAAGGAAGGCCTCGAAGTCATGTCGGTAGCAATATACACGATTTTCATAAACTTCATAGTTTTCATAGTTTCAAACCTTCAATAGTTCTTCCCAAGAACTCGCCAGGAATATATTTTGCAATTTTTTCAACAACTTTGAGTGAGTGTGGTCTTATGATTCTGTTGCATGTGCATGTGGAATAAGCAACGCAATCAAGATCAATCGTGCCCGGTTCGCGTTGTGCGAGTGCAAAAAGATATGCGTGTTCAGCCAAGGATGGATTACCAACTGGTGAGCTCGATTTATGCTCATGGTAACATATTTTAATCGTTGCAACATTTTTAAACAAACAAGGAATGGTTCACTCTCCTGATACATACCTTTCTTTTCTCGTCATTACTAAAAATAAACTTTTAATAGTTCGACATTATAAATGTCGACGTATTTTCTTAATCTTCTATCAATCTATATTCGTTGCGAGATAAATATGCAAAACTAGTTAAGGTAAAAAGGTGTAGGCCCCCATGAGGAGAACCTTCTCTATCGCAGTAGCAAATGTATTTCTATTATAGCTTTAGATGTCAAGGTGTTATTTATTTAGTTGGTCATGCTCTGCATGTAACTTTCTCTTGCCAGGAAACTTCTAAAAATGGTACAAGAAGTTTTTTGTAAACGGTCAAAATCTTGAAGTTTCTAAACAAACCGGGCAATATGCCCCTCCCGTAGAAAAAAGTACCACAGCGATGTAGAAATGTTTCCAAGAAGAATTCCACCACTTGCTAAGCTCAAAAGGTTCCATTAGCAGTCGCAGGAAGGGCTTCCTTCACAACGAGGCTTGCTTATCGGACACAACATTTTACGCCAAAAAACAAATTTTCGATATTTTTGAAATTCTGATTGGTTGTTTATACTTCTCAAAGATATAATATAACATCATTTGTGTAAAAGAAGCTTCAATCTTTTGAAAATGGAGGGGGTTGTTTTCCTGATTTACTCTATATGTAAGAGTCGTATTTTTCCTCCTCATCTATGGCTCTCATCACCGACCAAATGTGGCTCCCAGATTGCCTACCGCCATCACTAATAAGCATCCTTTCCGTGGTAATTGTAGATATGCAGATGTATTCGCGGTCCCTAGAAGCAACAATCCTTACATAATAACATTCCTTCCCTACCCCAACTGACCAATGTTCCAGAAAATTTCTTCAATAGCTGAGAATTCCTCCAAGTAAAAGTATAAGACATAGAAGGAGTCTCATCAGAATTGACATCTGGATCATCCAGTATCCAGTTTTTCTTCAGCTTATTGGATCAACCCTCAGCAATTATTAAAGAATGACTAGAAACTAGGAGTTATTCCAAGGGGTCCTCCCTCTCAAGTTTATATTATAAGAAATTTCACAGTATTTAATAGCGAAAATGATTTCAGTTGCCAAGAAATCCTCCGCAGATCTACTGGCTTTATTTTTCACAAAAACTTATCCAAGTGCTTGCCTAAATAATTCATTAAGATTTTGCTCCTTTGCCTTTCTTGAAAAATACATTTTAAAATTCCTACAAAACATTGTCAATTGCTTGCATTAAAAGTTTGACATATATTAAAACATTCCTATTAAAGTTCCTGCGGTGCCGAATTAACGGCTATACACTATGCATTAGAGCGAATTGCCTCTCTTCCCTCTGATCGATATTTCATTTTTACGGATAGTCTCAGCTCCATCGAGGCTATACGTTCAATGAGGCCGGTAAAGCACTCACCGTATTTTCTCAGTGAAATACGATCTAAATTGAGTGCTTTGTCGAATCATACCATCACCTTGGTTTGGGTCCCCTCGCATTGCTCGATTCCGGGCAATGAGAAAGCGGACGCACTCGCCAAGGTGGGCGCTATGGAAGGCGATATTTATGATCGACAAATCGCCTTTGAAGAATTTTTCACAATTGCTCGTCAGCAGACCTTGCTCAGTTGGCAACAAAAATGGGATAAAGGGGATTTGGGCAGGTGGTTACATTCCATTCTCCCGCAGGTGTCAAAGAAGTCGTGGTTTAAAGGGATGAACATGAGTCCCGACTTTATCAAGATAATGTGTCGGCTGATGTCCAACCACTACTCGTTAGGCTCGCATCTCTATCGAATAGGGCTCGCAGATAATAATCGATGTGGTTGTGGAACAGGTTACCAAGACATCAACCATGTTGTCTGGTACTGTCCCGAATACGGAATTGCCAGATCAAATCTATGTATATCTCTCAGGGCCCGAGGAAAACCAGACAAGGAAGACATTAGAGATGTGTTGGGTAGACTGGACTTTGACTACATGTTACTTGTTTACAAGTTCTTGAAGCAAATCGACGTTTTTGTTTGATAATATGCTTTTTTGTTCCGCTTGTCCACCTCGTATACCCCTTCCCGTTTTTTGGATGTCCACCTTGTTTCCCTCGAAACCCGTTTGTTTGTACCGATACAGGTTGTCGTCATGTCCACTCTGCGTTGATCAGCACCAATAACGCCACTACAATATGCTGCTGTTGAAGATCAACGAGTAAACCCAAAATTCCCATCCCTTCCAAAAATGATTGTACTCCTTAACCTCGACCAAACCGCGAGTTTTACGGTTCCCCAAAACTAACCTAGATAATAAGAAGCAAATATGATTTTGTAAAATAAATCAATAGAATCTGGCTCCGTAATGCCTAAGAGCGCTTGAGCCTGCTAAATAAATGATAAGATAAAAAAAAAAGTTCCTGCGGAATGTTTTCAACACTTCTATCAAACATTCTTGCACGAAAAAAAACCAACATTTTCCAAGAAATTTGTCTACGGATATCTGCACACTTATAGACCATAGTTCCTTCAGGAATTCGTCGAAGGATTCTTTCAAAAAATCCCATCGAATATTGATACACATAGATTTCTCTATTGTTATCTTTAGGACACTCCAGAATAAAAATAAATATAAAGTATAAAGCACCAAAAACAGGATCAATGGAATCTTCATTTCAGGAGAAATCTATCACGGTATTTTTTATTTAGAATAATTTCTGAAATAGAATAAACAAGAAAGCGCTTGAAAATGTTTTAGGCAAATTTGTTTACCCCAAACTTTGATAAGTTATTTGGTTTAAATTGTTTAGCCCAGTCGCAAAGAAATGTAAGTAAATTTTTTTTCAGTGTTGAACTAAGTGTACTGAACATTCAATTGTCCGTTTTGTTGGTGAATAGATTCTTGTGCACATTTTTAACGTGGGGAAATAAATACTCACACGTTATTTTATAAGGCATTTTAGTAGAAGCACGCACCTTGCATTCAATGCACAATCCAACAGTGTACGTTACATGTGCGTTACATGTACGTTACACGATGTTTTTATTAGCTACGACGCCATCCAATGTATGGCAAACATGGTGGGAGAATATTTTGGTGTGACAAAATTATTTAGGTGTAAGGGCAAAATCCTTTCCAGAATTTTCCGCCAAAATTTCGTGGGGTCTCTTCAAAGAATATAAGATAACGATTCGAAAGATACTTTGATTTAAAATTTTGGTCGATCCAATGCTGAGGAAATTAGATATGATTTTTCAGTGCGTTTTTTGAAAAATGTCACAACTTTAAGTAAAATCTAGCATACAAAGTTCAATGAATACTTTTAGAAAAATACATAAGAAGTAAGAATAACCCTTTGCCTTTCGAATGCGGCTTAGAGAATTTCAATTAGACGTGTAATCACAGAGATATGGACTGAACACTTTTGCATGTTTTTAAGGGGGTGAACCCAAACTTATGCACGGGAGTGTATATTTCTCGAAAACTTATTCATACAGACTCAAGTCAAAAAAGTGTACAAATTTACTTTATCGATCCTACGTGTTCCGCAGACCAAATTCTACACGTTTCGCTCTGCACCAACTCGATTTTTCACTTTTAGAACGTTTAATTTTCGGATTTACAAAACGACGAAAGTAAGATTTTCAACTTTCGCATCATAACCACTACTTTCGTCGCCCCGCTGTATGGAGAGACAAAGTGACGTAACCACGAATCAAAACAAAACACTACTTGAGTCGATTTTACACTTGTAGAAAAACGTCGCAAGTAACTGAATAAAACGGCTTATCATTTTGTCATAAAATTCTTGTGTGAAATAATAGGAACTCCATAGTTTTTGAACGCGAGCTCATTGTATGCAAAATTTAGGCAATGTACACGGTGAAAAAACGTTAAAAAGGTTATTCATTTTGAAACAGTTTTAGAAGACAGGTTGTGATTCTTCTGAATTAATTTTCTTAAAACCGTATGGAAGTTACTTACGTCGATTTGAAAAAGTAATCTAGATTTGAATAATTTGTTGTTACAGATTTTTATTCCAAAATAAATTTATTTTTGTTATCAATTTTTTTTTTCACACATTCTCATCGACACTCCTCATTCCAAAACTTCTGAAGAAAGGACAAAAAATCTGAGTTTTCTTGGATAGCCTTTAGACGTTATGTTGCAGTAAAATAGAAGTAGTAAATTATTCGCATTTATTTCTTGTTTGTTTTGTAAAGGATGAAGAAGCATCTATAGGGTCGTCAAATATTTATCCAAAAATTTCTGAAATTTCTTTCAACTATTTCAGAAAAAAATGATCTATTGGTCACCATCAGCGAATGACCAATCAGTTAAATTATCAGCAAAAATGATTATCTGGTTCTCTAAATTTGTGCTCTTGAAAATTCGAGGTTTGGCTTCGATGCAGCTTCACTTTAAAACAAAAATATAAATTTCATATAAAAAGGCGATTCCAAAATATGGTGTCCTCAATAGGGCGAATGTCAAAAAAGTTTGAGAAAGACTGTTCAAAACGATAGAACTGCTGGTGGAACCATTGTTGCTTATCCTGGTAGATTTTATTAGAATTCTTAAAGTAACAGCCCTAGGAGTATTTTTAAATGTTTAGGGGAATACATTAGCTGTTTGTTTTTCAAAAATATCTTAAAAAAAAATTTTACATGTTAGAATTTATTGAATTTTAAATCTCGAAGCAAAATTTAGTTTATTAATTGGAAAAAGTGTTACCTTTCAACGAATGGCAGGACATCTACTTCCTAAACATTTTTTTCCACCAGAGTGTTCCATAGAAATTCTACTTTGAATCCCTTCAAAGTTAGGATTTCCCAAAACTCTACTCAGATAGCCTCTATGAATTGCTCCAGAAATTGAGGAAGATCCGTACATTTATTAATTAATAAATAATACGAATATAAATATGTAAACTCTTACAAAAACCCTTTTCAGTTTATTTTGCTGAACATTGTTTCATAGTTTCTTTTCTTGATATACTTTTTCTTTCGGAAGCATAGCATAACATTAGAGGCTTAGGTTATTAGGTTTCAACAAATTTGAATAATGAATAATGAATTTTCACTAAAGATTCTCAGAGCGATTTAGAATTTCTTTACCAATTGAGGCGAAAATTCAGAAGAAATTTGTTTGAAACATGTTATAAAATCGTCAGATTTGAAACAGAATTCCCGGAAAAATGCATTAGCGTAGTGCAATTTGTGATGTAATTTGGTAATCTTTCTGAAGGAAATTTTTTGAAAAAAAAAAATGTTTTAAGTAATTCATAGAAAAATGTCTGGTAGAAATTCCAGTATAAGATATAAAATTCAATGAATTGATGCGAGTGGAATCGTTAAATTTTCCAGGACGGGTACTGAACCAGGGAAAACGAAAAAAGCGGTAAAAAGACGGCAATATTATTCAACCGGGAAAAAGACCCGGGAACTTGAGACTATCGCCAGAAAAATCGTTTTGAAATCAGCTCTAAAGTCTACAAACCATAAGTTGTAGAAAACCGTTATATCTGAATATATTGTAATTCAGCAATTGTGAATTTGTGCAAGTATCTTTCAGTGGAATACTTTAGAATTTTAAATGTGGAATTTTAATGTATTCTTGAAACCAATCTTTTATATCTAAGAGTCTCTTTTTACCAAATTGATTTAGAATTAAATTAATAAGGTATATACATGCTTTTGTGACTCCTTTCCCGTGCTTCAGAATTTCTTTTATTTTTGACAAAATAAGATAAATACAACTCAACAGTCACTAAAATATGATTTCTTATTCATTAGATTAATCTAAATGTCAACGAACTGTTTCAATGCTCATACTGTTCATAAACAATCAATTTATTTTGAAAAACAACTTTATTTATAAGTGATTTAAAAAAAAAACAGTTCTTGTCCAAGCTCTTTTTATAAAATCGCTTTCATTTCGTTAAGAGGAAGTCGAATAAAGTCCTGGGATTAGACTTTTTTAAGGGAAGTTATTAAGGTAAACTTATTTGCTTTGGAGAACCTTTTTATTTTCCTGAACATGAAGAAAAATTGAAAGATTATTGGTGGAGGTGAAATACCTTCAACTAGCAAAAATAAAAACCGTGAGTTCTGTTAAATTTGGCGGTTATCAGATATTGGAAGCTTAACTAAAAGTTATTTTAGTCGAATCCGGGGTCATATTACTAAACCAATTTAAGGATGAAAGAAGATATACAAGAAATAATTAACTGTCGGAAGAAAAATGTTGATTGCATAAAAAAATCTTTGACATAAAGTAGTGATATTTTGAGAGAAATATCATCTTCTAAAAATGTTTCATAATATTTATTTTGGAATCATAAACAACAAAGTTAAGTAGAAAAATGTCACTCAAGCTCATATTTCGTTATCAGTAAATTTTACTGCGAGGCGTTTGCATATTTTATTAACATTTTTAACTCAAACTATGAAGTTTCTCTTGGGATATGATTTGAACTTCAGAAGAGCACAAGAATTTTGAGAACTTCCACAAAATAATCTGCACCCTAAGCAAAGAAAGCTTTTAGTTGAGAACTGCAAAAGTGTGCATCGAACATCAAGCTTAGAAGCAGGCTTTATCTCAGTTGTGAGATAACGACAAGAAAAAGAAAAAAAACTTACGTTTTTCCATAACATAATGAGATTTCTTGAATAAGTCATTGTGTTTCCATCGATAAGATAGAATCATGTTCCGTTTTGAATCATATTCTGAACACTTGAGGCCAACAGTGACTTCAAATGCATCTGATAGGCAAAAATAAGCTGATGTTTGTGAAAATTCTTATTTCTTCGCAATATCTTACTGTAAGCTGTTGGGTATGCCGATAAAAATGTTCCTTTTTTGAATTGTTTTCGTGTTTTAGTGTAGAATACCATTTTGATTGAAAAATTTTGATTTAAATTCCAAACAGCACGAATAAATCGTATTCATGAGGCATTGCAGAATTCATTCTCATTTGATTTTGAAGCACGATCAAAACAAGCGAGGAAAAAAATCGTATTCGTGTCGCTCTATGATCGGTATTGTTTTCCAAGTTGTAACAAGCATGATAAATAAAAGCAACGAACGAGAGCCTTAACGAGAGGGCAATGAAATAACCCTTTTTTTCTCTTGTTATGCTCTGTTATTCCACCGATCTTACCAGAGCTGTAAGAGAGATGATAAACGGACTCTCATGAATACTATTGAATCATGTAGATTGTTTTCTTTTATATTAAACTGGCCCCCTTGCTCACCTGCCCCCCCGTATCCACGCCAATGTTCGCCATCCCAGTTGTCGAACCCAGCGAAGGGAAGCAAGGAAATTAAATTAAGCGGTAATTGAAATCGAACCAACCCAAAGCGATGGAATCACGCAGTTCGACTCGGATATTGAACGACCACAACAACTAGCTCTTGCAAGCGTGACTTCGCATTCTGCGCGATGCTGTCCACTGCTGTCCAACGGCCCCGATCTATACCGTGATTCTCGGAAACGATCTTCCCGCGCTCATTCTCTGTGTGTGAGTGTTATCGCATTTACCGTGTGCTGCGCCGTACAAGTGCCTCAATTAAAGCTAGTTCTGTCCAGCGCAGATAACAGTAACATTTTCAGTTTAGGTGTTAACTTTATTAGCTCATATAATCCTCGTTTGATTCGTCTCTCACCCGCGCTTCCCTCCCGAAGTCGCGCCCGAGAGCATCTTAATTCAGGTTTTCAACATAAATTTCCTACATCAGCCGGAGTATCAAGATCGTGCGCTGTGTTTCAAGACTTCCCGTCCACTCCGCTGCTTCCCGAATGCCTCGTCGAACTCCAGCCCGAGAACCAGCACGGACCGGACCGGAGAGGAGATGTTACCCTCTGATAGCGATAATGTGACGCGTATGTCTTGTCTGGAGTTCTCTCACGTTCTTTTTGTTTTCGTTTTCAATCGGTTTTGCCATTTCGTTCCGACGACGTAGTCTCGGCTCCTCCGGGGCTGAGCCCCACCCCCCTCAACACATCGTCGTCTCTACCTTCGTCGTCGCGAACACATTATAATGGGGAGGCTTAATTCTCACATTTGTCACAATTTTACATGCATTAAAATAATATCCATCGCGCGTGTGGAGAGCCGAGAATGCGGTGGGAAATTTTCACGAGCCTACCCTCCGCTGATGGGATCAAATCGCGATTGAGAAGGGGTGGAAGCGAAAGGGAGAGGGGGAACCGCCCGAAGGCAATCCATCCATCCGTCGGTAGTCGTTGAACACCAGCATCCGTAAATTTGCTTCGGCTTAGCAGCGTATATGGGTGCTACCACTTGAGCTTCACGCGGAAGGTGAATGCAAATTGGCGGGTGGATTATGAAAATACGGCAGCTGAGTGTCCCCGACGGGGATGGGAGATGGGTGATTTGGCTGAAATTGCGTTTCGATAAATGGGGATGTACCGGCATTGGTGCGATACCGGATTTATTAAGTGCTCTGTAATTGAGCGGGAGATGGGGGAGAGTGATTTCGTGAGTGGTAGAACTTTTGGTAGAAGTCAGGTTTATTTATGTGCATTTGAAGTCGTAAAAATGTAGTGAATTCGTCCGTAATGGTGGAACGAAACTCAATAGTTTCTCCACCATTTTAACATGTTGGTCCAGAATAACCGACTTTGAATTGCTTCTCAATAACCTCACATATGCTACACCGCTCCATATCAATCAAAATCAATCGACTCCGACAAATTTATCACTTGCCGGCCTGCACTGACATTCGACTGATCATTCCGCGTCCACATCATTATTCATGTCTGCCCGTCAGTGACGATTGATTTCGCGCTTGGACGCAATTGAAAGACCGCCACCGCGCTCTGACTGTTTATGCTTTGTGCAATTCAGACCCGCTCGTAATTATCCATCAGTTCGGCTAGTTGTATCGCCCCAGCAATCGATCGGGAGATCGCCACGAAGTAATTGAAATCTTGACACATCCTGCGGTTGCTTATTGCTGCTGGTGCTCCCCCGGAATCTCACTCTTTTACTCGATTTAATAATTTACGACTTATGCGCTCTAACAAAACTCACCCGCTGCTAGCGCTCGCGGTGAGAGAAAGGGCGTTCTTGAAGCTTGAACTCGGATCACCTCAACTCCCCGATAGGCAGATAGGCAACAAAAACCGCTACATTAAGAGCGGCCGTTTGAGGCTAATTTGAGTAATAACTACACACCAGCATGGGGCACCACGGCGAGGTTCGTCCGAAATCCAGATCAGATCCGGCGATGGCACCCATCGGACCGGGGTAAATATTAATTTCCGAACGCCGAAAGCGAAGCCGACAGACCTATTAGCCTTCTGTCTGAATCAAAAAAAAAAGTTACACTGTCTTTTTCACCTCAAATTTGAATCTTTGAAACTTACCTTTTTTCCGATGATTTTTGAATTTTCTGTTGTTTGAAAAAAATCAATTTTTATAAGAATTTGAAAAAAAAAATCAATCACGGGGAGAGAATATTGTGCAAAAATGGCAACTAATAACGAAATAACAACATTTTGATGAAATGAATCACAGAGACAGTTTTAAATAAGAATATACTTTCTTATCGTTTAGAACGTAAAAGCTTCTAAATTGCATATTGGATAGCTGAGAATTTCACCTAATAATGGTGCTGAATAAAAATAGGGTATCCGTCCTATTATGGAGGACTTAAGCAAGGTGTTGAAATTAAAATCGTATTGCAGTGTCCAAAACCTAAATATTATAGTACTTTGCTATGTGAAGTGTTGAAACTATCCTTTATCTGGAGTATAGTGAATAAAATAAGAAAATTTTTTAATCAAACATACATTTTTTTAACATAAATCTGAAGCTCCTCCTCTGCCCTATTATTGCGGTATTTCGTCCTATTATTGCGGTATACCAAAAATCATAGATTATTTTACATTCAGTATACATTCAATGCCACACAATGTTTGAGCATTGAAATTATGCTCCCTCCATGTTAATTACACTACACGGTACTGTCAGTTTGTGTGGCTTTGGACATATCTATAGAGAAAACTAATTCATTACTTTATGTCATGATTTGAAAACAAATCAACAGAATCGAATGATTTTCTGCCGGTTTCGTCTCCTTTTCCGTCGTATCTGGACAATGTTAATGTAAATAGACAAGGTTCTTCCATCTGAGACCACTAGTCGCTATATAAGGAATGAATTTGTTGTCTTAAGTATAACCTACAATTTTGGTGCTTTTAAAAATATTTTCCACTAGCTTTCACCAAATCAATGCAATTTTAAAAGATTTCTTCCTTGCGATCATCTTGTATCTTAGTTTTTTCAACGTATTTTTGGCATGTGTTCCGTTTTTCTATCAGTTGACGTGATTTTTCGGTAAATATTGTGTTTTTTTGCAATATATGTGTAAATCAGAGCAACTAAAGGGTAAAGATAAACAGAATTTTTTTGTTTGACTAAATAAATGTATGAATGACACAAAATTATGTCCCAAAATAGTATCCTAATAATATAATAATGTTTCCTGCAAGTACATTTGAAATGACTATTGAAATATCGAACTTTTGAATGTGATTTACAGATACCGCAATAATAGGCAAAAATCTATTTTCATTGTCCTATTATTGCGGTATATGTTTTTTCTCGAAAATATAGAACTTTTATTCAAAATTCAATATCTATCGTGTAAGTACATTCATACTGAACTGATATAAATACTGCATATAATTGTTTTGGTTATAAACTTGACAATTCACGCGTATGAAAACCCGTCCGTAGATAGAGGGACTGGTTAAAAATATAGGCTTTTCTCGATGCATCATTTAAAACTGTTCCTCCAACGATCAAAATCGTTTAATTTTTATAGCATTTATCTGGTACAGCTTGGGAATACTATAAGCTTTCATCATCATTGATAATATCCATAGAAAATAGAGTTTTCGATTAATAATGAGGATTTAACTCTTATACCGCAATAATGGGCAAATTACCCTACATTATATTTTGTTTGACTCAAAATGATTTAACGTTTTTTACACACTTAGATTGTATTACTGGGGTCGTTTTTTTTACTGGGATTTTTGACTACCGAAAAAGACAATAAAATTCAAATGATCGCCACGCGTTATTGAATGGTAAATAATATCAATAAATGTTTACCTGACACATACAATTTAATTCCACTAGAGTTTGTATACATGTATGTCGATCTTAATTGTATGGCCGTTATCAGTGTCGTGTACTAGACTCGACTAAACATCACGAAGATTTATTAAACATCTTCATGCTTTTTATCCTTAAATTTTATTGAAAGACGGTTCTCTGTGGAATTTAAAACAATCCATATTTTCCTATTTCAAACTATTTTTTTTATTTTACTGACATTTTCGGTAATCCAAAAATCCAGCATTTTCTACCGACCAGATTGTGTATGTAGCTTATGATGATTTGAAAATTTGATGTCTTTGGCAGAGATTCCCATTAATTCAAGGGCTGTATACTGCACGTTTGTATAGTTCAACATTCTTTCACCCTGAAAGTTCCGGGACAGATCTTTTATTTTCAATCGACGTGGTCGGAAAGAAATATCTTTAATGAAATATGGTTTTCACTATAATAAGGTTTTTAAATCGGAAGTTCAGGTCTGGATATGTTTTCCAACCGAAAATAAGTGTTCCCTCGTCACATGTTATACAACGAAACTTATCTTCAACTATAGGTTATGGCCATTAAGAAAATTAAATAACAGATCAATGCAAGAATGCAACATTTGGTTTATTTACTTGCATGGGGTGAAAGCTGGAACGGTTCCGGAAGTGCTTCCCAGGTAGGAGCCGAGGCCAAAAAACACATGATTATGCGACCCGAACCTTGAACGTCATGAAATCATCTCAGAAAACCTAATGCAATCAATTCTCAACATTGTCAATAATACCATACGGCCAAGGCTGGGTTGTAAGGTCACTTCCGGTGAATCAGGAGACAAACATGTATAAAGCTCAAAACTAGGCATGCTCATACATAGTGCTCATACTGCATGAAATAGCCTCAGCGATGCTGTGGGTACATGCTTCTTACTTATTGTAAAAATGAACTCAAAAAAAAAGCGTTTTATGCAAGAAAACTCATCAATCTGACGATGTTATCCAACGTGTTTTGCAGGTTTGATGTAATTTGTATGAATAAACGAGTTATTACGTGAATTTTTATGCGACTTCTGGTTGTTTGGGAGGTCTAAGTGATGTGTGCTTGGCCACTAGCAAGCGCAAGTTAGTATTGAAAACTTTTATGTGAGATGCTTGGTGTAACTAGGGATAGGGTGCGACTCAAATCTCTCTCGGTGCAACACGCGCTGCTGCGAGAGAGCACCCTAAATTCGAAGGAGACGTGCACGAGTATTTTTTTCAGAACTGCACCCTGGCAGTGCTAATTCGCAATGTGCTTTGGGCTGCATAGAGCATAGAGCATATAAAATTAATCATTCTGTATGATTCTTTAGCGCTATCGAGCGTCGGAAGCCCTTTACTTTCGAACGGTGGGTGAAGAATACGCCTCCGCAACTTCAATAATTTTAAATAAATCAAAATGTGTGGCCTTTTCATGATTCTTATTCCAGACGCTTCCTCACTTTTGCCTTATATTCCGGACACTTTGAATCGAATTCCGGACAGCTCATGATAATCATTAATGGAACAGTCAAATCATCAATCGAAATTGTTAAACCACCAAAGAGACGTCTAAGGTAGTTGGGCATTATAAATTTTCAAAGATATTTATGGAAAAAGTTTACTAAAACGAGCCTTGAAATTGAGAACTTTTGAACAGCAAAAATTGAAACATTTCGCGTGAAATGTTTCCCATACAAAGTAGAGTGTCCGGAATTTGAAGCTGGCCGTAATATGAATCAAAACGGTATGAAGATCCAAAGCGTGTTTACTTTCGAAGCATACTTTGAGGAAAATTTTCTAGAGTGAATTTTGGTGCTTTCACGAAAGAGACTGAAAGAGTAGAGATTGTGCTCTGCTTTGTCTCACGCACAATTACTTTCTGAGTGGCACGCATGTTTTTGGCACAGCACTGAGTTCTCAAACATTCCCTGGGTGTAACATAACCCATACTTGCGATATATGAGTTTGTAATATATGAAACTCTTGAACGGCTAATAGTGGCTGTTGATTAAATTAAGCAGCCATGCAGCTTAAAGTTGAAAACATTATTTTTAAACATCTTTGGATTCTTGAGATAAAGGATAATATTTTCAATTAACCAATGTGTATTACAGCGGTCCTACCCCGGTTGCAAATCTTTGCTAAATAATGTATGATTTTATATGGTACTGTTCGCGAGATATAAACATCAAGTGTCGCAAAATTTCGTTATTTTATCACCTTTTTCCCTGAAAACCAACCCCCATCTGGTTTTTCTCATTTTGAAACGATCAAATGACAATATCGAAAAGATATGAGGCTAAATAAACAATATAATGAAGGCATTTATACTAGTTATAGAAGGCTGAGGAATGGAAAATCGCCAAGAATACAACTGAAGTTTGTTTTCATATCTGAATTCATCATTCGAGAGCGTTTATATTCTATTTCACGCAAAACGTACGATAAAAACATTGTATCATTGAAAATCCACTACATTCATCAAAGGAAAATGTTCTAATGATAGTGATGTTTACTAACTATTGTAAAGGAGCAAAACAGTTTTCTACTGTTCCCATTCCTATCTCATCTACACGAGTAGAAATCAGAATCCAAAATCATAATTATGCACCCGGATATCATGATTCCAGTGAGTTTTCATCTTATTTATTTGTTGGTCACCAAAAAACATTAAAAGCTTGGATAATTAGATTTTTTTTTTGTTCAAAAACCAGATTTTCCCACGGCTTTGCTTATATTCAAGCAAAAAAAAACTTTTATACCACCAAACCTGTCTTACAGATACATACAGATTTTATGCAGTGTATAGAACAATATATCAGGCAACCGACCTAGCAACGAAACAAGGACTATGAATGCAAACTTGATACCTGGAATGTCAGGACGTTAAATAAACCCGAACAAGCGATCCTTTTGGCTCGTGAACTGCAGATGGTTGGAGTGAGCGTGGTCGCCTTTCAAGGAGTGCGGTTGTCTTGATCTGGAGAACATGAATTCCGGGCGGTTGATCCTATCGCCAATATTACATTCTGTAGGATCTGGAGTTTGCAGATGGAAAGGGATATAGTCGATTTGTATTGTA
Organism: Aedes aegypti; assembly: GCF_002204515.2. Lineage (NCBI taxonomy): Eukaryota > Metazoa > Arthropoda > Insecta > Diptera > Culicidae > Aedes > Aedes aegypti. The sequence continues at coordinate 331,334,623 of NC_035109.1, forward strand.
TTAGTATAACCCATGATTGCCTCAGCGTGCATGAGTGACAGTTCGAAACTATGCAGGTTGTAAAACTTGACATTAACTCAGTTGAGTGAATATTGTTGTGGAGTGAAGATGTGTTGTAAGGGGAATAATTCGGCTCATGGCGGAATCAGACGAATGCAATTCCGCGTTACGGATACTACACGTTCTAATATAATATTTACCACAGCGGCCGCGATAAGGCAGATTTCATAGTGATCGAAAAGCAGATGAAACGCGTTATGGAGTGGGAACCGATTAACGAGCGAGTCTGAGTACTGAGCATCCAGGGCAAATTCTTCAACTACAGGCTGATCAACATCTATGCACAGAGGAACGACAAATCCGATGATGTCAAGGACGCGTTCTTTGAAGGTACTGAAGAGAGGACATTTTCCGTACAATAATCGGTAAGAAGAGTCTTCACTCCGTTACCAATGACAGGAGGATGGCCATCAGCAGCACCTACTTTGCACGCAAGGATATTCGGAAGCACACCTAGACAGTGTGGTGAAAAACTCAATTTCTCACAACTCACGCTTGAGATTTTTCATGCGTGAGTTGTCAATCATGCAACTCAGCAGTCAAAAAATCGTGGATGAGTTGGCTCACCTTTTTGACTCATTGCCTCGAATTTCCACAGTTTACTCAAACACGGCAGTAATTTATTGTTAGTCTGGTAAAATTAAAATAATCCTTTCTAACGTAAACAACAACATTCGGATTTCACAAGTTTTTGCCGGGTTTTGCAACTGAATCATTTTTTACGGTTTGAGTTGATTGAGTTGATTTTGCATCAAAATCTCAAGCGTGAGATTTGCGAAGCAGATCTCTAATGAGTTTGCTCTCACGTGAGAGCGAATTGATTGAGATTTTGAGTGTGAGTCAATCAACACTGCACCTAGAGGCACCCAAATAATGATATTTGTAACCAGATAGACCATATTCTGGTGGATGGCTGACATTCCTCAGATGTCATCGATGTTAGGAGTTTCAGGAGTCCTAACAATGACTCGGATCACTACTTTAAAGTCGAGCGCGGTTATTAACTGTAGTGATTTAAAGATCACAGCGAACAATGCGATTCAACAATAAGCGCTTCTCAGCAGACGGTGTTACAGCTGAATACCGCCAAAAGCTGAACGAGCGGATAAGGGAGATCAATGTGAGCGAAACCCTCAACAATGCACTACATGGAGTGGTGAGTGAAACAGCGCGAGAAGTGATAGGTACTGCTCGAAGACGCCCCAGAAGTGGGTGGTTCGACGAGGAGTACCAGAGGATAACGGATGAGAAGAACGTGGTCAGACGTCGGATGCTAGTGTCTGGTACCAGACTGAACAGAGAGCGGTACAAGGAAGCAATATCAGCCGAAAAGCAAATCCATCGTAGGAAGAAAAAAAAGTTTGACGAAAATGTGATAGCCGAAGCGCAAAACTGTATGGAACAGAACGATATGCGACGATTATATGAAACTGTCAATGGCGCGTGGAGAAAGTCTGCGCCGTCTCCCGTCATGTGCATCGACCGTGAAGGTAATTTGCTGACAGATAATACGATGGTGGCTTCCAGGTGGAGAGAAAAAAATCGAAACGTTACTGATTGGAGGGAACGATAGAGCATCGGAGAACAGAATAAATACGACAAACTTGAAGGCGATTAAGATGCTAAAGAACAACAAGACTGCTGTGAAGGATGAGCTCCTGGCCGAACTTCTTCTAGCACGGTAGTAGGCAGCTGCATAGAATAATACTACAAAGGATATGGGAGGAAGAAGAACTGCCTGTTAGCTGAATCGATGGCCTCATTTGTCCTCTCTTCAGCTTACAGAAGAAGACCAAATTCGCGTTGCACAAGACTCTAATTCTTCTGGTTGCTCTGTACGACCTCGAATCTTGGACGTTGAAAGAGGTTGACCTGAGAGCTTTTGCGGCCTTTGCGAACAATACTTGGCGAAAAATTGGACAATGGCATTTGGCGGCGTCACATTAAACACGAGTTATATCAAGTATATTAAGAAATGGATACTGTTAAGCGTAGAAAACACGGAAGGCTGTGGTGGGCTGGGCATGTAGCTCGCATATCGGAGGAACGTCAAACTAAACTAATATTCAGCAAAGAACCAGGGAGAAGTGGTCGCATCCGTGGCAGACCGCGCACTAGATGGCTTTTTGTAGTTGAGGAAGATACAGGGGGACTGAAAGCGACCGGGTTGAATGGGAAGGACTTCTTCACTCGGCGTAGATTCAACGTGATAGCAAAGAATTGTTGCCAAGTAAGTATGGAATTTTGATAATATATGCTTACTCCCATAGAATAAGGAGGTGTCCAGTCCAATCCGCGTGGTTATTAATCTTTGATTTCTATAAAAAGTTTTCTACATTTCTGTTTCAAAACAGTTGTTAAATCAAAATTCTGTTCAAATTTTGCGAACAAATCGTGGTTTTAATATGTGGTCAATATGACTCAAGGCACAGACAACGTAACTCGAAATCCGTACACCTAAGAAATGAATCAAAGCCAGCCACTTCATACAAAACGCCTAATATTGGTATAAAGTGTACATATTTTGA